>NC_041396.2:10991525-11119025 GCF_900747795.2 Erpetoichthys calabaricus | reverse complement strand
ATATATATATATATATATATATATATATATATATATATATATATATACAGTGCATCCGGAAAGTATTCACAGCGCATCACTTTTTCCACATTTTGTTATGTTACAGCCTTATTCCAAAATGGATTAAATTCATTTTTTTCCTCAGAATTCTACACACAACATCCCATAATGACAATGAGAAAAAAGTTTACTTGAGGTTTTTGCAAATTTATTAAAAATAAAAAAATTGAGAAAGCACATGTACGTAAGTATTCACAGCCTTTGCCGTGAAGCTCGACATTGAGCTCAGGTGCATCCTGTTTCCCCTGATCATCCTTGAGATGTTTCTGCAGCTTCATTGGAGTCCACCTGTGGTAAATTCAGTTGACTGGACATGATTTGGAAAGGCACAAACCTGTCTATAGAAGGTCCCACAGTTGACAGTTCATGTCGGAGCACAAACCAAGCATGAAGTCAAAGGTATTGTCTGTAGACCTCCGAGACAGGATTGTCTCGAGACACAAATCTGGGGAAGGTTACAGAAAAATTTCTGCTGCTTTGATGGTCCCATTGAGCACAGTGGGCTCCATCTTCCATAAGTGGAAGAAGTTCGAAACCACCAGGACTCTTCCTAGAGCTGGCCGGCCATCTAAATTGAGCAATCGGAAGAGAAGGGCCTTAGTCAGGGAGGTGACCAAGAACCCAATGGTCACTCTGTCAGAGCTCCAGAGGTCCTCTGTGGAGAGAGGAGAACCTTCCAGAAGGACAACTATCTCTGCAGCAATCCACCAATCAGGCCTGTATGGTAGAGTGGCCAGACGGAAGCCACTCCTTAGTAAAAGGCACATGGCAGCCCGCCTGGAGTTTGCCAAAAGGCACCTGAAGGACTCTCAGACCATGAGAAAGAAAATTCTCTGGTCTGATGAGACAAAGATTGAACTCTTTGGTGTGAATGCCAGGCGTCACGTTTGGAGGAAACCTGGCACCATCCCTACAGTGAAGCATGGTGGTGGCAGCATCATGCTGTGAGGATGTTTTTCAACGGCAGGGACTGGGAGACTAGTCAGGATAAAGGGAAAGATAACTGCAGCAATGTACAGAGACATCCTGGATGAAAACCTGCTCCAGAGCGCTCTTGACCTCAGAGTAGGGCGACGGTTCATCTTTCAGCAGGACAACGACCCTAAGCACACAGCCAAGATATCAAAGGAGTGGCTTCAGGACAACTCTGTGAATGTCCTTGAGTGGTCCAACCAGAGCCCAGACTTGAATCCGATTGAACATCTCTGGAGAGATCTTAAAATGGCTGTGCACTGACACTTGCCATCCAACCTGATGGAGCTTGAGAGGTGCTGCAAAGAGGAATGGGTGTAACTGGCCAAGGATAGGTGTGCCAAGCTTGTGGCATCATATTCAAAAAGACTTGAGGCTGTAATTGCTGCCAAAGGTGCATCGACAAAGTATTGAGCAAAGGCTGTGAATACTTATGGACATGGGATTTCTCAGTTTTTTTATTTTTAATAAATTTGAAAAATCCTCAAGTAAACTTTTTTCTCGTTGTCATTATGGGGTGTTGTGTGCAGAATTCTGAGGAAAAAAATGAATTTAATCCATTTTGGAATAAGGCTGTAACATAACAAAATGTGGGAAAAGTGATGCGCTGTGAATACTTTCTGGATGCACTGTATATATATATATATATATATATATATATATATATATATATATATATATATATAGCTGCACATTTTCAAGTGATTATTTATTTCATAATTACCAATTCATTTATTTTATTCTTGGCACAAATGGCATTCCATACACTCTTGTTATTAATATTACCAGCCTAACATAATACACCTGACTCTGATTTTCCAATGTTCTTTCTGAATCACAAGGGACTCACAGTCAGATCTTATCAGCTGACAAAGTCACAACCGGTACTGTCCTCTCAAGATCCGTTAGATTGAATGGGCAGTGTCCGTACACTGCTATCTTCAGGTCTCTCCACATGTGTTTGTGGGGTTTAAGTCTGGGCTTTATCTGGGCCACTCAAGGACAGTCAGATGACCAGTCTTGAAGCCATTCCAGCATTGTCTTAGCTGTATGCTTTGGGTCATTGTTGTACTGAAAGGTGAGCCGTCTGCACAGTCTGATATGGTGTGCACACATGGAGGACCCGGGAAGCGAACCCAGGTCTCCTAACTGCAAGGCAGCAGTGCTACCACTGCACCACCATGCTGCCCGATTTCAGATTTAGATTTTTAATTAATTTGCAAACCTTTTCGGAAAACAATATACAGTAGTCACTTTGTCATTACATGTTATTGGGTGTTTCCAATAACATTAAATCTACAAAACAGCATCTATCTATCTATCTATCTATCTATCTATCTATCTATCTATCTATCTATCTATCTATCTATCTATCTATCTATCTATCTATCTATCTATCTATCTATCTATCTATCTATCTATCCTGCCTACTATACTAAGCCTTTCATGTCTATCCATCTATCATATAGTGTCCTTATCTATCTGTGTATTCATCTATTATATAGTGCCTTTCACTATCTATCTATCTATCTATCTATCTATCTATCTATCTATCTATCTATCTATCTATCTATCTATCTATCTATCTATTATATAGTGCCTTTTCTATCTATATCTACCTAGCTATCTGTCTAACTATCATATAGTGCCTTTCACTATTTATGTCTGTCTAAGGGTTAAATAGACCACTTTGGAGTAATATGTCCAGAATCTTTTTTCTGTTCATAGATTTCAAAAAAGCCAAAAATAAATCCACTATGATCCAATGTTGCATAATAATAAAATGTGAAAATATCCAAGGGGGTGAATACATTTTGCTGGTGTTTTGTTTTATCCTGGTAATCATCCTTTTTTTTACCCATATTGCTCTCTGAGGTGGTAGGGGAGACTCCTTTTAGTCTGGTGGAGTTTTTCCGTGCCTGTTTTTTTGTTGAACACAATGGTGGTATCGTTCTACTGCTCACACGACTATATGTTTGATTGTATTGTTTGCTACTGTATGTGTTTTGTTCTCTTGCATAAAATTAAAAAAACTCAAACGTTTATGAAGAAGAATACAAAGTAAATGGTAAAAAAAAATCTGCCTTCCCTCTTCTGCATTCAGAAAACACGTCACCCTGCTGTGGGTCACAGTGCTTCAGGCAGGAAAAGGCTTATAAGGGAGGATGTTCTTGCACCCCACCAGTTCACCCACTTCCTTAAAAACAAACACAATTCTGTAAGTGACAGTAATAACAAGAAAGTTGCAAATGAGCTTGGAACAAATCCCTCTGTGATTTCTTTGCTCTCTTGTTCCATTATATGGTGGCAGGAAGCAGAAGGAACAGCAGGAATGGCCGTCCCCACCCAGACTTACTCATACTGACCTAGTCAGAGTCACCAAATATTAGTTCTGTAATTTAGCAGATGACTTTATGTAAGGCGGCTTACACAATCAGAATACAGTCCAATAATTTATTTTTTTTTATTTTTTATGTGCATCACAGACAAGTTAAGGGATTTGCTTAAGGTGACTTAGTGAGTCAGAGGTAAGGCTGAAATCAGCAGGTTGACATCTAAATTATCAAGTAGAGAGATGTTGCTGGCAAGAAGCCCTCAGGGCACCATTCCTCTGCATTTCATCTCCTCGTGAAGAAGCTGGCCTTTAGAGTCAGACATTAACGTCTTACATGTCATGATCTGGGAGTTCAAAACACAAGAAAGTTCCCAAAATGTGCCTAAAGCACTTCCAAAAAATCCCACTAGAAGGGGAAAATCCCATCACAAACACCGTCTGGAGGCAAAAGGGCTACGTAGAATCGTTAGAAAATAAAAAAGGTTTGTTTCCACAAACCAGAGGCACAAAAATAAAAAGCTCCATGGAGCACAAAAGGCAAAAATGAATTGCCTGTAAACACAAAAGCAATCCAAAGCAAAGAAGTCCCAAGGCAGATATTTAGAGGCGAAGTCAAGAAACAGAACAAAAATAAATACACAAAGAGCACAGCAACGAGTACAAGAACTCACCAACTGCAGGGTGCATTCATGGCCATCCACCAGGAACTGTAAAAGGACTCCTAGATTTATAGGGTGGAGAGCGGTGATTGGTAGGTGGGACCACCAATAAAACAATAAAACCCATGGAACGTAACAAAGGCGGCTTACATACATCAACAAAATCAAAAATAAACAACAATGATGTATATAATCAACATAAATGAAAGAATGAAGAATGAATGAAAGAGACATCAAACATTAATTACAACCCCGACCAGGGGAGGACCCCTGTAGCAATAAGGTTATTGTGTGCCATTGTCATCTGTGAATATTTATTCCAAATCCATTATTTTATAGCTCATAAACTAACAAAGAGGGAACGTGCCAGAGAAGATAGACAGAGGTATGTGAAGAACATGCAGGCTGACGTATGAGTGAGCAATATGGTTAAAGCCATAGTCTGTCATAAATCATGAGAACAGGTGAAGGTGTTAGTCCACAAATACCCAGAGCATGGGGGTATTTTTCGTACGTGGATTAGTCGTTTAGCCGGATGTAATTGTTGACGATTTGGCCTGATCCTGGATCTGTCGGTTTTTCGAAACTCTTGCTGGAAGTGTTGTCATAGCAACACATCCTAATCCTCAAACCTGTTCTACGTAAACAAGGATTAGTTTACACACGTAATCAGTGACGGTGTGTGGAAGTCATCCAGTCAGGGCTTCGCCGTTCATGAATGAGCGACCAATTGATATTGGTGCACAAATTATAAGAAGAGAATTTCATATAGAGAGGGTTCTGCGCGATCGGCAAGATCCTTTATTGCTCCTGGAGGAAATTCTTTTCGAAAGATACCGCTTTAGCCGAGGAAGAATATTGTACCTCAAAGATTTATTAGCACCTTATATTCGAAGTCAAACTCGGCGAAGTCGGGCTCTCACAACCACACAAGACAGTAGGCATTGCTTTGAGGTTTTTTACAAGCGGCACTTTTTTATATACTGTAGGCGATGCGGAACATCTAACTAAAAGTGCAGTTTGACAGGCAATTCGTAAAGTCTGTTTGGCTCTGAAATATTTCCTTCGGGTTTTCATTGTGTTTACTGGACACCTGCATGTGCAGACAATAAAAGAGGCGTTTCATGCCATTGCAGGTAGGTAATACACAGGCAAAAACACCCAGAGTTCCATGAAGAATCTCACAATCAGCCTAACATTCTCATTACCAGGATTTCCAAATGTGATTGGGGCACATGGGACTGATCAGAGTGGAGTTTGATCAAACATTATTTGGAAAATGTACCTCTCCTCCTGATGAATAATCAGACACAGTGTCTTCATCAAATATTTGACCTTCGTCAATATCTCGTTGGTCAGACACAGCTTCAAGGGATATGACATTCCCTGCAACTGACCCAACAAAAAAGAGGGCTATATGGAACATACCTATGGCACACATGGAGGACAAATATGCAATGACCATCCTTTACCTGAAATTAAGTGACCACTGCATACTACCACTGGTTCTGAGGAGGAGCTTCCCCTAGGAATGCCCTCAGAAACAGGGCGATGGGCATTTTGCTGGAGAGCCAACTCTTCTGCAGGGGTTAGGTCTGGACCGCGTGGACCTCCAGCTGTTTTTTGCTTGTCTGCCTCCTTATTAGCTTTAAAATTAATATTTTTTATATTATATATGATTATTTATGTCAACAATTCTTTAAATAGTTATATAGGCCTACCAATATTTACCAGTTTGAAGTATTTGTTGTTCCTTTGTAAAAGTGACAATGACAATAAAGATCTATCTATCTATCTATCTATCTATCTATCTATCTATCTATCTATCTATCTATCTATCTATCTATCTATCTATCTATCTATCTATCTATCTATCTATCTATCTATCTATATTCTTGTACTTCACTTTAACCTGTTCCCATGTTCTCCTTGTGCTCACGTTTGATCTGGAATTATGACATATTAAATAATAGTTAATCTGACACATAGGAAATGAAACGCTGCATTCAGTAAGTACAATGCACACTACTTAGCGTTTAATTTGTCGGCCACTTTTTCTGGTCTGGGCTGCTTTTGCAGTGTTACCCCTTGTGCATATTAAATCTTGAAATTCTTCATGTCCTTCGAATAAAAGGTCTTGCGCCGCGTGTGTGGGAAAAAAAATGCGCCCGTTCTTTCGTCATTTTGTTACAGCCTATCAAAGACTTGCTGATCATGTTTTCTAGACTCAATATATATGGGCTTTTCACTCAGCGCGGGCGCGCGGATTCATCTCGGATGATTAGATCCAGCTAAACTAATCTACTACACGACTGCGTTTGAAAAACTGACTTATCCCGGATGAGTGTCACCGGCATTAACTTATCCAAGATGAGGCACCTGATCTCGGATGATTTAAGCGACGTACAAAAAATACCCCCCATATCTGACAAGAATTCTATGCATATGTATAGTAAATATGTGAGTAGTTATAATGATGAGGATCAAGCACAAAGTCAGAATCTGTCTCCATAACACCAAACATTCCTGCCAGATGGCCATATAGTCTCAACATTTCCCCACCTGAAGAACTGTCTGTGACGACTGTGCTGTTCCTTGGCTTCACTCCACCCTAGATATGTAGGTATAAATTAATTACATATTGTATTTTTGTGAGAATGGAAGCTGTCTCTCTATTATATAACAAAATCCTGGGATGAGACGAAACTTTTTCAGAGAGAGATAATTTCAAGTCCCGCAAGACGAGACCTTGTGCCAAGACATGAGATTTAACCAGGCCCGCGGTCCACTCAACTCTCATTCGTGTGAATGCTATTGTCAGACACGGTTACTGTGCTCTCAGCTCTTATAAATGTTTACGTTTTCCTCATTTTAATACAAGACATGCAATCTATTCGTTTCCATCAATGTAGTCCTTTTCTGGACAATAATTTTATACATTCTAGATGAAACGTCAACGACTAAGCGAAGAAGAAAGGGCAGCGCATCGAAAAGAAGCCCAAAAGTGTGGGAGAGAAAAGAATTTGAAAAAGAACGATAATAATCTTAAGTGCAAATTTGGAAAATAAGGAAAGTTATAATAAGCCCGGACCAAGTGGAATTGAAAACCTAACAGGTCCAAGCAGGGTCAGAAATAACAGACAAAGAGTAGAAGTGTGGTAGGTCAGCAGCTTCAAAAAAAAAGGGCCAGATTTAAATCCATAAAGCCGTGTCACTCTTCGTGGGCGCGATTGCATGACCACGGGGAGTTAAAGAGGTAGTTGGGGCGAGTCGTTCTCAATTGCCTCATTGGTTTCCTGCGGCATGTGATTAAGGCACTGCGCCCATGGAGACGTGGGTGTACAGTCATATGAAAAAGTTTGGGACCCCCTCTCAGCCTGCATAATAATTGACTCCACATTCAATAAAAAAGATAACAGTGGTATGTCTTTCATTTCCTAGGAACATCTGAGTTCTGCTGTGTTTTCCGAACAAAGATTTTTAGTGAAGCAGTATTCAGCTTTATGAAATTAAATCAAATGTGAAAAACTGGCTGTGCACAAATGTGGGTCCCCTTGTCATTTTGCTGATTTGAATGCCTGTCACTGCTCAATGCTGATTACTTGGTTGGATGAGCTCATTAAGCCTTCATAGACAGGTGTGTCCAATCATGAGATATAAAGGTATTTAAGGTGGTCAATTACAAGTTGTGCTTCCTTCCCTTTGACTCTCCTCTGAAGAGTGACAGCATGGGATCCTCAAAGCAACTCTCAAAAGATCAGTTTCATGGTTTAGGGCCGCAGTGTCTGCAGGTTTTCATTCTAACCCTTTTCCTAATCAGTGACCAGGATTCACTGCTAAATAACTTCCTTTCCCTTCATTTTAATGGCCCTGTTTTTAAGGATTCAGACCTCTGAATTGATTCGTTTCTTTATTAAATGACAGCCAAACAGAAATGAGATATGAAATGAGCCAAAAGATGACGAGCTAAACTGAAACGTCAAACTCCAACCAATTTCACTCCAACCAGTTTCTTAATGAGAAGCCAATTCCTGCTGTTCATTAAACTCGTCATTTAATTCCACACCTTGTTGCTGCTCTCATTCTGCCACAGCAGACATCTATCTATCTATCTATCTATCTATCTATCTATCTATCTATCTATCTATCTATCTATCTATTTCCAAAACTATTGATTTTCTGTTTTTTCTGAGAACACAGTTAAAAAGTTTGGGTGACCTCGGAGATCAACCTTACTGAGACCTCCGACTTTCTTTATTTTCACATATTGTGTGATGGACACAGGTGAGCTGGTCATGTGGAGGCTTGTTTCGTGTCTCATTATTGTTTGGCTGCTAATTAAGGAAAAAGAGACAACTAAGGGACCTGAGTCAAGTTAATTAAAACTAAAGAAAAAGAATTTAATTAGCAGCCAAAAATGATCACTAATGAAGAAGATGGTCAGAATGAAAACCTGCACCCACTGCGGCCCTCCAGGACTGGAGTTTGACACCCATGGTTTAGGGGAAGGCTACTAAAAGCTATCTCAGAGGTTTACACTGTCAGTTTCAACTGTAAGGAATGGAATCAGGAAATGGAAGGCCACAGGCACAGTGGCACCCAGCAGGTCTGACAGGCCAAGACAAATGCAGGAGTGGCATATGAGCAGGATTGTGAGAATGGTTACATGCAACCCACAGATCACCTCCAAAGACCTGCAAGAACCTCTGCGTGGCATCAAATCTCAATTTAGACTCTTTTCATATGTAGCTCCTAGCTGGTGGAATGAGCTGCCCACCTCCATTTGGAATTCTGACCCCCTTATTGTGTTTAAGGTCAAGTTGGGGAGCATGTACTGGTACAGACACCCACCACACGACAAAACAACACAAGATCCCGATTAGCAACCCCAGGCAGTTCAGTCCCACCCCCTGGAAATGACCATTTATCTGCTGTAGCCAGGTCTTACGTGGGTGTCCCCTTGGCTTGGTCCAGCTGCTTGAGGGTGTTGCGAGTCGGATCCCCCTCAGGTAATCTCACCACATGGCCGTAGTGCCATAACCGACGCTCCTTCACAGTGCAGGTCATGTGCCTCATTCGGGACTCCGTGAGCAACACAAAGTCAAACCAGTGGTACCCAATGATTCTCTGAAGAGACACTGAAGGAGTCCAGTCTTCACCTCAGGTCACTGGAGAGCGTCCATGTCTCACAAACAGGCAGCACCAGGACTCTAAAGACTTGGACCTTTGTCGTTTTGCTGAGATATTAGGAGCGTCACACACCCCTTTCCAGTGACCTCATGACCCCCCATGCTCTCCCAATACATCTACTAACTTCATAGGAAGAGTCACATGAATGTCACTGCCGAAGTAAGTAAACCTCTCAATGACGAGGTCGACACTCTCAGATAGACACACTGCTGATGGCCGTGCCCAAGAGCTCATTAAAGGCCTGGATGTTGGTTTTTATCAGGACACTTGCAAGCCCGGAGTCTCTCGAGAGCTCCAATCAGAGCCTCCATTGACTCCGTGAACGTCACAGCTTTCTTCACCAACAGATGCCCCACAGCCGCTGGAACCCACGACCCTGTCCAACACCCAGTCCATACAAGCATTGAACAGAGTAGGAGCAGAACACACCGCTGACGAACCTCAGAATCAACTGGGAAATACACAGAGAGTCTGCCTCCACTCTGCACAGCACTCGCAGTACCAGTGTACAGGCCGGCCATGATATCCAGCAACCGCGATGGGATCCCGAAAAGTTTCACGATGTCCCACAGGGCAGCTCGATCAACTGAGTCGAACGCTTTATGAAAATCAACAAAGGCTGCAAAGAAACTCTGCCGATATTCATGTTTGCACTCCATGAAAACCCCTCAGTGCCAGGATGTGGTCAATGGTGGACTTCTTAGTAATGTGCCTCATTTGGGACACCATGAACAGCTGCTCATTCAACAAAATGTCAAACCAGCGGTACCCAAGGATTCTCTGAAGGGACACAGTACCAAAGGAGTCGAGTCTTCGCTGGACAGCGTCCATGTCTCACAAACAGGAAGTACCAGGACTCTAAAGACTTGGACCTTTGTCCTTTTGCTGAGATATCAGGAGCGCCACACACCCCTTTCCAGCGACTTCATGACCCCCCCATGCTCTCCCAGTCCATCTACTGACTCCATAGGAAAAGTCACCAGAGTCACATGAATGTCACTGCTGAGGTAAGTAAACCTCTCAATGATGAGGTTGACACTCTCATCGCAGACAGACACACTGCTGATGGCGGTGTCCAAGAGGTCATTAAAGGCCTGGATGTTGGTTTTTATCAGGACACTCGCAAGCCCAGACACTCAGACCCGTTACTCAGTCTCTCGAGAGCTCCAATCCGACCCTCCATTGACTCCGTGAACATCACAGCTTTCTTCACCAACAGATGCCCGACAGCCGCTGAACCCCAGGACCTTGCCCAACACCCAGTCCATGCAAGTATTGAACAGAGTAGGAGCAGAACACACCACTGATGAACCTCAGAATCAACTGGGAAATACACAGAGGGTCTGCCTCCACTCTGCACAGCACTCACAGTACCAGTGTAAAGGCCAGCCATGACATCCAGCGTCCTTAAGAGGATCCTGCAGATTCTCAGGATGTCCCACAGGGCAGCTCGATCAAGTGAGTCGAACGCTTTATGAAAATCGACAAAGGCTGCAAAGAACCTCTGCTGATATTCACGTTTGCACTCCATGAAAACCCCTCAGTGCCAGGATGTGGTCGATGGTGGACTTCTTAGTAATGTGCCTCATTTGGGTCTCCGTGAACAGCTGCTCATTCAACACAAAGGATTCTGTGAAGAGACACAGCACCAAAGGAGTTGAGTCTTCGTCTCAGGTCACTGGACAGCGTCCATGTCTCGCAGACCCTCAGGGAATTGCGCCACATGGCTGTAGTGCCGTAACTGACGCTCCTCCACAATGCAGGTCATGTGCCTCATTCGGGACTCCATGAGCAGCAGAAAGTCAAACCAACGGTACCTAAGGATTCTCTGAAGAGACACTGAAGGAGTCGAGTCTTCAACTCAGGTCACTGGATAGCGTCCATGTCTCACAACCATATAGCAATCCAGGTCTTACGTGGGCGTCCCCTTGGCCTGGTCTAGCTGCTTGAGGGTGTTGCGAGTCGGATCACCCTCGGGTAATCTCACCACATGGCCGTAGTGCCGTAACCGACGCTCCTTCACAATGCAGGTCATGTGCCTCATTCAGGACTCTGTGAGCAACACAAAGTCAAACCAGTGGTACCCAAGGATTCTCTGAAGAGACACTGAAGGAGTCCAGTCTTCATCTCAGGTCACTGGACATCGTCCATGTCTCACAAACAGGCAGCACCAGGACTCTAAAGACTTGGACCTTCGTCCTTTTGCTGAGATATTGGGAGCACCACACACCCCTTTCCAGTGACCTCATGACCTCCCCATGCTCTCTCAATCTGTCTACTGACTTCATAGGAAGAGTCACCAGAGTCTCATGAATGTTATAAGTACAGGTGCTGGTCATAAAATTAGAATATCATGACAAAGTTGATTTATTTCAGTAATTCCATTCAAAAAGTGAAACTTGTATATTAGATTCATTCATTACACACAGACTGATGTATTTCAAATGTTTCTTTCTTTTAATGTTGATGATTATAACTGACAACTAATGAAAGTCCCAAATTCAGTATCTCGGAAAATTAATTTATCCATTAAGACCAATGCAAAAAATGGGTTTTTAGAAATGTTGGCCAACTGAAAGGTATGAACATGAAAAGTATGAGCATGTACAGCACTCAATATTTCATTGGGGCTCCTTTGGCCTGGATTACTGCAGCAATGCGGTGTGGCATGGAGTCGATCAGTCTGTGGCACTGCTCAGGCGTTATGAGAGCCCACGTTGCTCTGATAGTGGCCTTCAGCTCTTCTGAATTGTTTGGTCTGGCGTATTGCATCTTCCTCTTCACAATACCCCATAGATTTTCTATGTGGTTAAGATCAGGCGAGTTTGCTGGCCAATCAAGAACAGGGATACCATGGTCCTTAAACCAGGTACTGGTAGCTTTGGCACTGTGTGCAGGTGCCAGGTCCTGTTGGAAAATGAAATCTGCATCTCCAGAAAGTTCGTCAGCAGCAGGAAGCATGAAGTGCTCTAAAACTTCCAGATAGACGGCTGTGTTGACCTTGGACCTCAGAAAACACAATGGACCAACACCAGCAGATGACATGGCACCCCAAACCATCACTGACTGTGGAAACTTTACACTAGACCTCATGCAACGTGGATTCTGTGCCTCTCCTCTCTTCCTCCAGACTCTGGGACCTTGATTTCCAAAGGAAATGCAAAATTTACTTTCATCAGAGAACATAACTTTGGACCACTCAGCAGCAGTCCAGAGGCGAGACGCTTCTGACGCTGTCTCTTGTTCAAGAGTGGCTTGACACAAGGAATGCGACAGCTGACACCCATGTCTTGCATACGTCTGTGTGTGGTGGTTCTTGAAGCACTGACTCCAGCTGCAGTCCACTCTTTGTGAATCTCCCCCACATTTTTGAATGGGTTTTGTTTCACAGTCCTCTCCAGGGTGCGGTTATCCCTATTGCTTGTCCACTTTTTTCTACCACATCTTGTCCTTCCCTTCGCCTCTCTATTAATGTGCTTGGACACAGAGCTCTGTGAACAGCCAGCCTCTTTAGCAATGACCTTTTGTGTCTCGCCCTCCTTGTGCAAGGTGTCAATGGTCGTCTTTCGGACAACTGTCAAGTCAGCAGTCTTCCCCATGATTGTGTAGCCTACAGAACTTGACTGAGAGACCATTTAAAGGCTTTTGAGTTAATTAGCTGATTAGAGTGCGGCACCAGGTGTCTTCAATATTGAACCTTTTCACAATATTCTAATTTTCCAAGATACTGAATTTGGGACTTTCATTAGTTGTCAGTTATAATCATCAACATTAAAAGAAATAAACATTTGAAATACATCAGTCTGTGTGTAATGAATGAATCTAATATACAAGTTTCACTTTTTGAATGGAATTACTGAAATAAATCAACTTTGTCACGATATTCTAATTTTATGACCAGCACCTGTAAACCTCTCAATGACGAGGTCGACACTCTCTCCGCAGACAGACACACCGCTGATGGCCGTGCCCAAGAGGTCATTAAAGGCCCGGTGCTTGAAGATTCACCAGTCTAACTGATAATGGCTTCATTAGGGTCTTGTCTGAAGTGTAGATAGCTTTGTTCTGAGCTCTTCACAATTTTGTGACCTGGTCCTGTAGCACATCTTCCTCATCAGACCCCCACGTCCTGGATTATGTTGTCCTCTTCTTTAGGTCACTTTGGATAAAAGCGTCTGCTAAGTGAATAAATGGAAATGATGTAAACTTGAGGCTCGCGGTGTTCAGTGCTATGGAGACATCGCAGTGCCGGGTTGAGGTTTAAGTCCTTGGCAGTGAGGAGAAATGACTCGAGACGTTAAAACTGCTAGCGCTGAGAAAAGGTGCAGTCGGGAGAAGATGACGATAAGCGGGTCACGAGAACGAAATGGAAGACACGTCATACGTTTTCAACTTTTCCATTGGTGCCTCCTACAGAGCCGCCTGTCCGGGCCAGTTCAGTGAAGGGGATGCCATCAAAAGCTTCCCTATTCTGGTTTTGTTTTTTTTTTTCTTGCGTCTGTGATGTTTTAACAGCTGCACTAAATGTTTCTTTTGTCAACAGCTCGGGAATATTTTTTAGACGCTCAATGCTTTTTTTCTTACTTTCTTTGAGGTTTGCAACTTTTACTTTTCTGCTTTGAACCCAGTAGCCCCCATAATTCCCTTTACAGTCGCTGTGAGCCCCCCCCCCCCGAACACACACACACCACTGGCATAAAACAGCTGAGTCCGCTGGAATGAATGCTGGATTTTTCTCTCTGACTGACTGGAAATATTCACTCAAAATCTTAACCGGGGGGTCCAGATTCTCATTTAAGGTCACTGTTGCTCCCGCCTTTAACCCCTGTAACCACTAGGGGGCACCTCTGAGCACCAAACCACAGACACTGTAATCCATCCATCCATCCATTTTCCAACCCGCTGAGTCCGAACACAGGGTCACGGGGGTCTGCTGGAGCCAATCCCAGCCAACACAGGACACAAGGCAGGAAACAATCCTGGGCAGGGTGCCAACCCACCGCAGACAGACACTGTAATGCCCAACACAATTTTGGGTTTTAATAAAAGATATTTTTTAAACCAAATCACCCGTCACAAAATCAGGAATCAAATACACAATGCTGTCATTTTCTTCCTCCTTCCTTCCACCAAGAGTGTTGCCCGCTACCTCTCGTCTCTGACTCCTTGACCTGACACGGTGGGCTCCTTTACAAGCCCAGACCCTGGAATGCTTCCAGTGCCCCAAGTGATAGATAGATAGATAGATAGATAGATAGATAGATAGATAGATAGATAGATAGATAGATAGATAGATAGATAGATAGATAGATAGATAGATAGATAGATAGATAGATAGATAGATAGATAGATAGATAGATACTTTATTAATCCCAAGGGGAAATTCACATTCTCCAGCAGCAGCATACTGATACAATAAATAATATTAAATTAAAGAATGATAATAATGCAGGTGAAAAACAGACAAAAACTTTGTATAATGTTAAATGTTAACGTTTACCCCCCCGGGTGGAATTGAAGAGTCGCATAGTTTGGGGGAGTTTTTGTAAAGCAGTAAGGTCCTTCCACCAACAGCACCCTCTACAGGCACCCAGGGATCCCAGACTCCAAAATGGGACACCACAAGTGGGTCTGCCACCTGCCATTTGGGGGATGGAACTGCTCTTGGCCTCTGGACTCCACTGGTCCATCAATTATATTGCTCCAGCCAGCACAAAGTCCTTTCCTCATCCAGCTGGCAGAAATTATCCTCTATCCCGGTTGGGATGCCCGTCTGTCCTCTTGGGCACTTACACCCGTGGAGATGAATTGCAAGAAAAACGAAAAACATGCAAAAATTGTGGAAGTGAATTTTAAGACTCGAGTTCCAGAATGAACTGACAAAAGAGGGTGGAGCTTCCAGTTTTATCAGTCCTTCCAACAGAAAGAGGCGGGTCTAGGTGGGCAGACACAGGAAGTGACATCAGAGGTAGTATAGCTGTCAATCATCTGATCTGTAGAGGGTGTAACTAGAGAAAGGCATTAAGAAACAGCGCCAACCCCTGGTGTTTCATGGAAATTGCAGTCACTAGAGCCCTACAGCTGTCCCCTATGTGGACGCGTGGGACAGTTGATCATGTGCATCTTTCTTTCTTTTTTGTTTTGTCTGCTTTGTTACATTCCATGTGTTTTGAGCGTGGTCCCCAAAAAGACAGGGCCACCTGCCAATCACCTCCAGAAACTATAATCATTGTGAGCGAAATTCAGTCAGTCAGTCAGTCTCCAACCCGCTATATCCTAACACAGGGACATGGAGGTCTGCTGGAGCCAATCCCAGCCAACACAGGGTGCAAGGCAGAAACAAATCCCAGGCAGGGTGCCAGCCCACCGCAGGGCACACACGCCCACACACCAAGCACACACTAAGGACAATTTAGAATTGCCAATCGACCTAATCTGCATATCTTTAGACTGTGGGAGGAAACCCACACAGACACAGGAAGAACATGCAAACTGCACGCAGGGAAGCGAACTCAGGTCTCCTTACTGCGAGGCAGCAGCACTACCACTGCGCCACCGTGCCGCCCTGAGTGAACTTTGTTTTTGGAATTTTGGTCTTCATGTTCCGTGTTTGACTACACTTCTGGATTCCTGTTTTGTTTGCTCTGGATTTTCCTTTATGTTTTCAGGCAATTCCTTTGCGTCTTGTGCTCCATTCTTATGGAAGAGCATTTTGTGAGCATAAACTTTTTAACTTTATAAAGATTAAGCCCTTGCACTTATTAGTAGCTGGGGTTTAATGGTGATATCCCCCTCTAGTGGGCATTATTGGAAGTGTTTGGGACTACACGCTTTTGAACTCTTTAGTGCTTGGAATGACAAAGGGCTTAGTTGGCACGACAGGGCACAAACACACAACACTGGCAAAACATAAAATAGCATGCCGTATGTCAGACACTTAAAGTCAGTTTTGCAAATAAATAAATAAATAAACAAAATAAAAAAGACAAGTGAATAAAAAGATACAGATGGGATGTGCCATCTGCTGGAATGAAAAAGGCAATGCATTTTATTACTACAAACAAGTTGTGCTGTTAATGTAAGATGGATTAAAATCTAACTAATCAACACAGCATTAATGTTTGCAGTGCACCATCTATTGGAATGTATTTTGTAATGCATATAGTAATTAAATACATTGAATTTGTAATTCCAACAGATAATAAAATGCATTACTACAAATGTTTGTGATGCACCATCTGTTGGAATAACAAATGCAATACATGTGTCTCTGTTGTATGCCATTAGGTACTGGATTTGTAAAAGCAGGGCTAATGTTTGTAATGCACCATCTGTTGGAATGACAAATGCAGTGCATTTTATTACTAAAAATGTTTGTGATGCGCCATCTGTTGGAATGACAGAGACATAGCACTTGACAGACACTTGTTTTAATAAGGTGGATGTTTGCAGTGCACCATCTGTTGGAATAACAAATAAAATGCATTTTATTACTACAAATGTTTATGATGCACCATATGTTGGAATGACAGAGATATAGCAACTGAACAAACACACAGACACTTGTTTTAATAAGGCAGATGTTTGTGATGTGCCATCAGCTGGAATATAAAATGCAATGCATTTTATTACTACAAACTAGTTATGCTATCCATATAAGATGGATTGAACACAGACTTCAACATTAACGTTTTTGCAGTGCACCATTTACTGGAATGTATTTTGTAATGTATGTTGTAATAAAATGCAATGCATTTGTCATTCCAGCAGATAGTGCATCACAAACATTGTGATAATAAAATGCATTACTACAAATGTTTGTGTTGAATCATCTGTTGGAAATACAAATGCAATGTATATGCCTGTTATATGCCATTAGGTATGGGATTTGTAAAAGCAGGGCTACTGTTTGTGGTATTCCATCTGTTGGAATGACAAATGCAATGCATTGTATTACAACAAATGTTCAAAATGTGCCATCTGTTGGAATGACAGAGACATAGCAACTGGACAGATACAGAGATACACAGACACTTATTTTAATAAGGTGAAAAGCGCTATATAAATGTAATGAATTATTATTATTATTGGATGTTTGCAGTGCACCATCTGTTGGAATGACAAATGAAATTAATTTTATTACTAAAAATGTCTGTGATGCACCATCTGTTGGAATGACAAAGACATAGCAACTGGACAGACACAGAGATACACAGACACTTGTTTTAATAAGGTGGATGTTTGCAGTGCACCATCTGTTGGAATGACAGAGACATAGCAACTGAACAGACACTTTAATAAGGTCCATGTTTGTGATGTGCCATCATTTGTAATATAAAATGCAATGAATTCTATTACTACAAACTAGTTGTGCTACTGATATAAGACACAGACTTCAGCATTAACATTTGCAGTGCACCATTTACTGGAATGTATTTTGTAATGTATGTTGTTAAAAAGTGCATTGCATTTGTCATTCCAACAGATGGTGCCTTACAAACATTGTAATAATAAAATGCATTGCTACAAATGTTTGTGATTAATCATCTGTTGGAATGACAAAAGCAATGCATCTGTTGAAATGACAAATGTCTCTGTTATATGCCATTAGGCATGGGATTAGTAAAAGCAGGGCTAATGTCTGTGGTATACCATCTATTGGAATGACAGAGACATACCAGCTGGAGAGACACACAGATACATAGACATACAGACACATGTTTTAATAAGGTGGATGTTTGTGATGCGCCATCTGTTGGAGTGACAGAGACATAGCATCTGGACAGACACACAGAAATACAGACACATATCCTTTTATGAAAGTGGATATTGAATCAAACTCCATCCATCCATCCATTCTCTTCCGCTTATCCGAGGTCGGATCGCGGGGGCAGCAGCTTGAGCAGAGATGCCCAGACTTCCCTCTCCCCGGCCACTTCTTCTAGCTCTTCCGGGAGAATCCCAAGGCATTCCCAGGCCAGCCGGGAGATATAGTCCCTCCAGCATGTCCTGGGTCTTCCCTGGGGCCTCCTCCCAGTTGGACGTGCCCAGAACACCTCACCAGGGAGGCGTCCAGGAGGCATCCTGATCAGATGCCCGAGCCACCTCATCTGACTCCTCTCGATGCGGAGGAGCAGCGGCTCTACTCTGAGCCCCTCCTGGATGACTGAGCTTCTCACCCTATCTTTAAGGGAAAGCCCAGACACCCTGCGGAGGAAAATCATTTCAGCCGCTTGTATTCGCGATCTCGTTCTTTCGGTCACTACCCATAGCTCATGACCATAGGTGAGGGTAGGAACATAGATCGACTGGTAAATTGAGAGCTTCGCCTTGCGGCTCAGCTCCTTTTTCACCACGACAGACCGATGCAGAGCCAGCATTACTGCGGACACCTCACCGATCCGCCTGTCGATCTCATGCTCCATTCTTCCCTCACTCGTGAACAAGACCCCGAGATACTTGAACTCCTCCACTTGGGGCAGGATCTCGCTACCAACCCTGAGAGGGCACTCCACCCTCTTCCGGCTGAGGACCATGGTCTCGGATTTGGAGGTGCTGATTCTCATCCCAGCCGCTTCACACTCGGCTGCGAACCGATCCAGAGAGAGCTGAAGATCACGGCCTGATGAAGCAAACAGGACAACATCATCTGCAAAAAGCAGTGACCCAATCCTGAGCCCACCAAACCGGACCCCCTCAACGCCCTGGCTGCGCCTAGAAATTCTGTCCATAAAAGTTATGAACAGAATCGGTGACAAAGGGCAGCCCTGGCGGAGTCCAACTCTCACTGGAAACGGGTTCGACTTACTGCCGGCAATGCGGACCAAGCTCTGGCACCGATCGTAGAGGGACCGAACAGCCCTTATCAGGGGGGCCGGTACCCCATACTCTCGGAGTACCCCCCACAGGATTCCCCGAGGGACACGGTCGAATGCCTTTTCCAAGTCCACAAAACACATGTAGACTGGTTGGGCAAACTCCCATGCACCCTCCAGGACCCTGCTAAGGGTATAGAGCTGGTCCACTGTTCCGCGACCAGGACGAAAACCACACTGTTCCTCCTGAATCCGAGGCTCGACTATCCGACGGACCCTCCTCTCCAGGACCCCTGAATAGACTTTTCCAGGGAGGCTGAGGAGTGTGATCCCTCTGTAGTTGGAACACACCCTCCGATCCCCTTTCTTCAAGAGGGGGACCACCACCCCAGTCTGCCAATCCAGAGGAACTGTCCCTGATGTCCATGCAATGTTGCAGAGACGTGTCAACCAAGACAGTCCTACAACATCCAGAGCCTTGAGGAACTCCGGGCGTATCTCATCCACCCCCGGGGCCCTGCCACCAAGGAGTTTTTTGACCACCTTGGTGACCTCAGTCCCAGAGATGGGGGAGCCCACCTCTGAGTCCCCAGGCTCTGCTTCCTCATTGGAAGGCATGTTAATGGGATTGAGGAGGTCTTCGAAGTATTCCCCCCACCGACCCACAACGTCCCGAGTCGAGGTCAGCAGCGCACCATCCCCACCATATACAGTGTTGACACTGCACTGCTTCCCCTTCCTGAGACGCCGGATGGTGGACCAGAATCTCCTCGAAGCCGTCCGAAAGTCGTTCTCCATGGCCTCCCCAAACTCCTCCCACGCCCGAGTTTTTGCCTCAGCAACCACTAAAGCCGCATTCCGCTTGGCCTGCCGGTACCTATCAGCTGCCTCCAGAGTCCCACAGGACAAAAGGGACCGGTAGGACTCCTTCTTCAGCTTGATGGCATCCTTCACCGCCGGTGTCCACCAACGGGTTCGGGGATTGCCGCCACGACAGGCACCGACCACCTTACGGCCACAGCTCCGGTCAGCTGCCTCAACAATAGAGGCACGGAACATGGCCCATTCGGACTCAATGTCCCCCACCTCCCTCGGGATGTGGTCCAAGTTCTGCCGGAGGTGGGAGTTGAAGCTACTTCTGACAGGGGGCTCTGCCAGACGTTCCCAGCAGACCCTCACAACACGTTTGGGCCTACCACGCCTGACCGGCATCCTCCCCCCACCATCGAAGCCAACTCACCACCAGGTGGTGATCAGTTGACAGCTCCGCCCCTCTCTTCACCCGAGTGTCCAAGACATGTGGCCGCAAGTCCGACGACACGACCACAAAGTCGATCATCGAACTGAGGCCTAGGGTGTCCTGGTGCCAAGTGCACATATGAACACCCCTATGCTTGAACATGGTGTTCGTTATGGACAATCCGTGACGAGCACAGAAGTCCAATAACAAAACACCGCTCGGGTTCAGATCGGGGGGGCCATTCCTCCCAATCACGCCCTTCCAGGTCTCACTGTCATTGCCCACGTGAGCATTGAAGTCTCCCAGCAGAACGAGGGAGTCCCCAGAAGGTATGCCCTCTAGCACCCCCTCCAGGGACTCCAAAAAGGGTGGGTACTCCGAACTGCTGGTCGGTGCATACGCACAAACAACAGTTAGGACCCGTCCCCCCACCCGAAGGCGAAGGGAGGCTACCCTCTCGTCCACCGGGGTAAACCCCAATGTACAGGCTCCAAGTCGGGGGGCAATAAGTATACCCACACCCGCTCGGCGCCTCTCACCGGGGGCAACTCCAGAGTGGTAGAGAGTCCAGCCCCTCTCAAGGAGATTGGTTCCAGAGTCCAAGCTGTGCGTCGAGGTGAGTCCGACTATATCTAGCCAGAACCTCTCAACTTCGCGCACAAGCTCAGGCTCCTTCCCCTTCAGAGAGGTGACATTCCACGTCCCAAGAGCCAGTTTCTGTAGCCGAGGATCGGACCGCCAAGGTCCCCGCCTTCGGCCACCACCCAACTCACACTGCACCCGACCTCCTTGGCCCCTCCCATAGGTGGTGAGCCCATGGGAAGGGGGGACCCACGTTGCCTCTTCGGGCTGTGCCCGGCCGAGCCCCATGGGTGCAGGCCCGGCCACCAGGCGCTCGCCATCGAGCCCCACCTCCAGGCCTGCCTCCAGAGTGGGGCCCCGGTGACCCGCGTCCGGGCGAGGGAAAACGCTGTCCAAAATTGTTTTTCTTCATAGGAGGTTTGTTTAACCGCTCTTTGTCTCATCCCTCACCTAGGACCAGTTTGCCTTGGGTGGCCCTACCAGCCCGGACAACAGAGCTCCTAGGATCATTGGGACACGCAAACCCCTCCACCACGATAAGGTGGCGGTTAAAGGAGAGGCATTGAATCAAAGTTTGTTTTATAATATAGAGCCATTCGCAATTAACCTTGTAAAGAAAACATGGATTCAGTACAGTGCAGCAGCAGATAAAGTTTTAGATTATCAGATGATTCAATTCCAAACCAAAGGTGAACTACAGAGAAGTGGACACCAGCTGGCCGCGTCTTTTGGAACCTGCAGGCAGAGCAGCCTCAGCACACGAGGGGTTTAACCATCAGCTGTTCCTCGGCTCGTTTCTCTCGCGGCCGCCCGTGTCCACCACCACTCCCATAGCTCGCTCTTAAAGTTGAGCCCTCCGATCAGTTCAGCCCTTTTTAACATGCTAATGATGATGTCTTAGCACATGTGCACTTGTAAAAATCATTTTCTTCCAAGCCTTTACCAAAAAAGGTTCAAAAATAGCTTCTGTAGGGACCTCATGGTAGTAACGTATTCTGCCTCGCCGATTTGCCCTGTTTGCTAATAAATGAAATGGAGGACTAGGGCGGCACGGTGGCGCAGTGGTAGCGCTGCTACCTCGCAGTCGGGAGACCTGGATTCGCTTCGCGGGTCCTCCCTGCGTGCAGTTTGCATGTTCTCCCCGTGTCTGCGTGGGTTTCCTCCCACAGTCCAAAGACATGCAGGTTAGGTGCATTGGCGATCCTAAATTGTCCCTAGTGTGGTATGTGTGTGTGTGTGGGTGTGCGTGTGTGCCCTGCGGTGGGCTGGCACCCTACCTGGGGTTTGTTCCTGCCTTGCGTCCTGTGCTGACTGGGATTGGCTCCAGCAGACCCCCGTGACCCTGTGGTAGGATATAGTGGGTTGGAGAATGACTGACTGACTGAAATGGAGGTTTCCTGTCACCCTCTGAATATTGTATGTGAAGATGAATAATAGATTTACCATGTGAGCATCTTCAGATGGTTATGGTTCAGTGATCTCTTAACCCGATGTACCACATCTTGTCCGCTCTGATTAATTACTGTCGGGGTCCTTCATTAAAGAAGATTCTTATACCTGCAGGGAGCACACCTAGGTGGGCAGTGGCTCTGGCTCGGGCTCTCAGGTTGTCTGGCTGCAGCTATGCAACACTTAACGTATACTGACTCGCTAAAGACCCTAACTGAAAAATGAAACGAGATATGACCGGGAGATGTGTAGTCGGGATCAAAACCGGGAGTCAGGTAGATCTTTCGTCAAAGCCAATAACACAATTGAAAATTCGGAGTTAAAAACAAGAGCAAAAACATTTGTTAGCCAGAAAGTCCAAAATTAAAAGATCCGATCCCCGTGTGCCGTATGTGCTTTCAAGGCTGTTAGCAAGCGCAGGACTCCGACAGCACGTTTATATTACCGCACAGAAAAAAAAGATGTTCTTTACGGAGCCGCAGGGAATTGCCCCCGTGTCGCGTTAATGCGCCGACTGCTGTCCAAAGTGACAGTCTTCAGAACTGGCGATGGTCGTCTTGTCAAAAAAAAAAAACAAAGTAAAATGTTAAAGTGACACTTAAAAAAAGTATTAAGCTCGATGTTCATTCGCGAGTTGATTAGTTATAAGCAGGCCACAGCAATCGGGGCGCATCTTGTACCAAACAACATTTGTAAAATTAGAGGAAATCAATAAATAAATTGTCACTCTTCAGCATTCGCACATTTTCCTTTCGTGATTTCAAGTATTCATGTAATGTTATATGTCACCTCTTCTTAATATTTTTTGCGGGCATCGCGGATATGCACGGTAAAGGAGAAAAAAATGACGAGCGCAATAAGTTTTGGGAAAAGAAACAACTTTTTATTAAGAGAATGAAGTTTGGACCTTGCGCTGATCCGTAAAGAGGGGCGTACTCGACAATAGCTTTCTGTTCACGCCCTGATCGTGAAACGTCACAGGTTGAATTGGTTGTATTACCTCTCTCGTTCACCCTACCGTTATACCGTTAAATAAAGAGTTCTCCGTGCATTCGTTGCATATTTTTATTGTTTTGCTTAAAAAAAATAAAAGTTTTGTGTTGCAATTATGCAGCTGTCACCCAAATGAACCAATGAACGCTCATCTTTAACTGCAATACCTATAGTAGTGGGGTGTTGTACTGATTTAGCCATTATTGATGTGTGGTGAGAAGTCAAGCAAAATGACACGTTTAATTGGCTAACTCGGAAGATTACAATATGCAAGCTTTTGACGCAACTTCTGCAGGCAAGATGTAATAATCATTATTACATCTTTATTACATCACTGCATTTGCCATTCCAACAGATGGTACATCATACACATTTGTAGCAATAAAATGTATTGCATGTGATTCCAACAGATTGCACATTCCAAGCATTTGTAGTAATGCCTTTCATTACTACAAATGTTTGTGATGCACCATCTGTTGGAATGAAATCTATCATATAGTGCCCCTCATATCTATCTATCTATCTATCTATCTATCTATCTATCTATCTATCTATCTATCTATCTATCTATCTATCTATCTATGAGAAATGCAAGAACTTACTTTGCTCCAGGGTGGTCTTTCTTTTCCCTTTCAGGTCCTTGATTCAAGGAGTTCTGTCTATTCCATAACCGTCTCTAAAACACTGAATATATTAGGGAGAAGTTTCTCTTTCTTTGTGTACTAGTAAGCCCGCGATTCGCTAGCAAATCGGAAATCTATCTATCTATCTATCTATCTATCTATCTATCTATCTATCTATCTATCTATCTATCTATCTATCTATTATATAGTGCCTTTCATATCTATCTATCTATCTATCTATCTATCTATCTATCTATCTATCTATCTATCTATCTATCTATCTATCTATCTTATAGTGCCTTTCATATCTATCTATCTATCTATCTATCTATCTATCTATCTATCTATCTATCTATCTATCTATCTATCTATCTATCTATCTATCATATAGTGCCTTTCACATATCTATCTATCTATCTATCTATCTATCTATCTATCTATCTATCTATCTATCTATCTATCTATCTTATAGTGCCTTTCATATCTATCTATCTATCTATCTATCTATCTATCTATCTATCTATCTATCTATCTATCTATCTATCTATCTATCTATCTATCTATCTATCTATCATATAGTGCCTTTCACATATCTATCTATCTATCTATCTATCTATCTATCTATCTATCTATCTATCTATCTATCTATCTTATTGTGCCTTTCAGTAATCTATCTATCTATTTCTCATATAGTACCTTTCACATATCTATCTATCTATCTGTTATATAGTGCCTTTCACATCTATCAATCAGATTTTCATCCCGTCTCAGCTTTGATTCTTGCCATGTGTTGCTGATGACATAACACAGTCCCTTCAGATTTTCTAAGCTAATATCGGGTCACAGCAGGGTTGTGGGCACAGCCTTAGATCAGATGGTATTCCATCACAAGGAGTTTTATGATCAAATGACTTAAAATAACAGATGGATGATTTTTCCCCCTTTCGCGTTTTCAGTTGAAGAGCCTGACTGGACTGTCGATTTAAGTAAGTTTGAGCTGCTAACGTGGCACGGATTTCCCAGCATGCCACCAAATGCCAGCTTTTCCAGCTACTTTGACGAAGTGCACAGCTGGCATGAAAATGTGACCCAAGATGAAGGAGCCCCAAGTGTAAAGTACAGAAGCTTTCTAGGCCTTAATGTCTGTTCTTGCCAGCATGCATTTTGTTTTTTTGTGCCACTGGTAAAGGCACTATAAAGAGTACGAGTCCGCCGATTGAGTTCTTTTTTGTGTGTGTGTGTGGTTCCTCTTCATTTGATTCTGCACCTCTGGAGGACCCTTGGAGAAGAAGGAGGACGACGGCTATTGAAAGGCCGATTCAGAGAACACGAGTCCGATGTGTAAGGCTGTGGTGCCGCACGTATTCCAGAGCCACCGTATGACGTAAGGAAGAAGCACTTTGGCCAAGGAAAAGCACGACTTACAAAACTGTGCGAGTGTGAGGGTGTGTGTTTGAGGGGTTGGTAGCATCCAAACAAAACGGAACCTGAAAAGCCCCCCTTTTTAATCACCGACCCTCAAGGCCAGTCCATTAGCAATAATAACTGCCGGCCAATCGCAGGATGACTGGTTGGACTTGCGGGGGCCCGTTGCTATGGTAACCTGGCACCTTTGCCGCTGTACCGTTCTCTCTCTCTCTCTCTCTCTCGCTCTTTCAGCGGCCCTGACAGGCCAGTGTGCCGCGCTGCCCTTGAGAGAGAATGAAAGGAGCGAAGAGACAAAGGCGCCCGGAATACTAACAGGGGGGCTTTCTCTTTAATGCGTTCTTTTTTTATTTCCTCTCTTGAGGGAGAGCTGTAAGTGAAGGACAAACTCCTTTTTATTTTTGTGTTTCTGGTCGTTGGTGAGCGTCTCCAGTCTATTGTGGCTGTTTGCATATTCTGCTCACTAAAACTCCACGTCTCAATGTGCTCATGTGAGACAACTGACGGTCGCGCCATACTGAGGACCTTCACAAAGTGGTGAAGGAACAAATACTCACGGCCTAGAAAAAGATGAAAAAGAACGAAAAATACTTTCTGAGTGGTTAGTACGGCAGTCTGACAGATCAGGTTGGTTGGTGTCCACCTGGAATATTCTTGAAATCCTATGTGTTAGGCGGGGGTCTCTCCCTCATCCCCAAAAATGTGAATGTCAGGCTAACTGACAATACTAAGTTGAGCCTGCGCCAGTGGACCAAACCCCGCCCCACACCCGTGACGCACTGGTACCCCGCCCATGGTGACTGTACGCCTTACCTTTAATACTTTCGCATAGGAATGGTGTGGTGTAGCGGCTCAGTTTTTTGGCCGTGTCAGCCTCCGTGGGCGCGATCGTGCATCCGCGTGGGGTTGATGGGGACACTGGGGGGCGAGACGCACCTGCACGTCAACGGGCGATCTTTCTCAATTGCTTTATCGCCTTCCTGCGGTGCGTGATTGAGGCACGGGGCCCACGGAGACGTGTAAGTACGGGCCGCCAGAAGAGTGGAAAAAGACGGAAACAGAAACGAGAAAGTTTGGGTCCCAGGGAGCACAATTATGCATTAAAATTAAAAACCAAGTAAACGTTTGAAAGTTTAATAACTCCACTTGAAATTGATCAACATTATAACAGCAGCGTAGAGCAAAATTAAGAAAACACAATTCAAGACAAGCGTGGGATTCCTCCCACAGTCCAAAGACATGCAGGTTAGGTGGACTGGCGATTCTAAATTGGCCCTAGTGTGTGCTTGGTGTGTGGGTGTGTGTCCTGCGGTGGGTTGGCACCCTGCCCGGGATTGGTTCTTGCCTTGTGCCCTGTGTTGGCTGAGATTGGCTCCAGCAGACCCCCGTGACCCTGTGTTCGGATTCAGCGGGTTGGAAAATGGATGGATGGAATTCAAGACAGGCAATGAAAATGAACGTATGAACTGTATAATAAGCTTGATCATTAATAATAAACAATTTTAAAAGTTTTTTTTTTACTGAGAACTCGAAAGTTTAGACCTTCATTTTCATGCCTGTTGATTGCTTTGTTGTGTTATTGATCATCATTTATTTTGTAAAATAGTAAATTAATGTCATTAACGGAATTTTCCTTTATTGAACGAGGTTCCAGAAATAATGTCAGACATGCCGTTTAGTACACAAGTACCGTAAAAATATTTTCAAATATTTTGAATGATAGAATTCACTATAATAGCAGTTAGAGCAACCACATTCATATTTAGTATGGTGTTTCCTTAATCTAAAAATATGTTATGCCCTCTTTCTTTTAACTATATCGAATCCTGACTCGTAAATTATAAAACTGTTTTTTTTTTTTTTGTTTCTCAAAGTAAATACGACAGTAATACCATAAAGAGAAACTCGTATTATTGCCTCGTGATTGGAGGAAGGTAATATTAATATCGTCTTTTAGGGTTACAGGGTAAATTAACGTTACTAGTTTTTCAACGAAAGCGATTCGACAGAGGACGGACGCGAATGCTGGGGGCGTGGCGTGGAAAGCCGGGGGGCGTGGAAAGCGGAGCCTGCGACCTGCAGCCGGATAAAATTGAGTGAAGCAGCACTCGCAGTTTCTCAGTTTCATATCACCAGTAAAAGGTCAAAAAAGACAGTGTCTTATTTTATTCTGCTAAGGTCCTTGTCCATTTATACTGTTTAACTTTTGAAAGCCGTTTTCCGCTGTCACCAAAGCTCTCCATATCTCTTCTCTCCTCACAACCCAACATTGTTGAATGAGAATGATTCATTTTATTATAGGCTACTTGTTCATTTAGCGCCAAAGCTGTCAAACCAATAAAGGGCGCTACACTGATCCCTCTCCCACTTGGACAGAGGCAGTGGTGCTGTAAGAATTATGTTTCTAGACTTCTCTAGCGCCTTCAACACAATCCAACCTCTGCTCCTTAGGGACAAGCTGACAGAGATGGGAGTAGATTCATACCTGGTGTCATGGATCGTGGACTATCTTACAAACAGACCTCAGTATGTGCGTCTTGGGAACTGCAGGTCTGACATTGTGGTCAGCAACACAGGAGCGCCGCAGGGGACTGTACTTTCTCCGGTCCTGTTCAGCTTAAATACATCGGACTTCAAATACAACTTGGAGTCCTGCCACATGCAAAAGTTCGCTGATGACACTGCTATCGTGGGCTGCATCAGGAATGGGCTGGAGGAGGAGTATAGGGACCTAATCAATGACTTTGTTAAATGGTGCGAGTCAAACCACCTACACCTGAACACCAGCAAAACCAAAGAGCTGGTGGTGGATTTTAGGAGGACCAGACCCCTCATGGACCCCGT
Source organism: Erpetoichthys calabaricus (assembly GCF_900747795.2). NCBI lineage: Eukaryota > Metazoa > Chordata > Cladistia > Polypteriformes > Polypteridae > Erpetoichthys > Erpetoichthys calabaricus. The sequence goes on along the minus strand of NC_041396.2, from coordinate 11,090,838 downwards.
GATCATCAGAGGTGACTGTGTGCAGAGGGTGCAGACCTATAAATACCTGGGAGTGCAGCTGGATGATAAATTAGACTGGACTGCCAATACTGATGCGCTGTGCAAGAGAGGACAGAGCCGGTTATACTACCTTAGAAGGCTGGCGTCCTTCAACATCTGCAATAAGATGCTGCAGATGTTCTATCAGATGGTTGTGGCAAGCGCCCTCTTCTACGCGGTGGTGTGCTGGGGAGGCAGCATTAAGAAGAAAGACGCCTCACGCCTGGACAAACTGGTGAGGAAGGCAGGCTCTATTGTTGGCATGGAGCTGGACAGTTTAACATCTGTGGCAGAGTGAAGGGCGCTGAGCAGGCTCCTATCAATTATGGAGAATCCACTGCATCCACTGAACAGGATCATCTCCAGACAGAAGAGCAGCTTCAGTGACAGACTGCTGTCACCGTCCTGCTCACTGACAGACTGAGGAGATCGTTCCTCCCCCAAACTATGTGACTCTTTAATTCCATCCGGGGGGGTAAACATTAACATTTAACATTATACAAAGTTATTGTCTGTTTTTCACCTGCATTATTATCATTCTTTAATTTAATATTATTTATTGTATCAGTATGCTGCTGCTGGAGAATGTGAATTTCCCATTGGGATTAATAAAGTATCTATCTATCTATCTATCTATCTATCTATCTATCTATCTATCTATCTATCTATCTATCTATCTATCTATCTATCTATCTATCTATCTATCTATCTAAAGCGCACTGTGACACACTGATGACGTTCGCAGGTTCAAACGTCACGGGTCACGTGACAGTGGTGTTTTTGACCCAGTGACTCGACTCACTATGCTTCAGATCGATTGACACAAGCTTTGAGGCATCGGTATGATTTTCCCATCTCTCGAAGACGGCAGGACAACCAACCCCCGAGCGGTCTGACAGATACTGACTGAGACAGCCAAGATGGGGATCGGTAAGCGAGAGGAGCGTGACTGCTTAAGTTTCTTCAGCTCAGCAAACCTTGGGTGAGCTGGGGCCTCATGTATAACGCCGTGCGTAGAACTCACACTATAACATGGCGTAAGCACAAAAGCGGGAATGTGCGTACGCACAGAAAAATCCAGATGCAGGAATCTGTGCGCACGCAAACTTTCACGTTCTTCCACTACTTAAATCCTGATCAGCGTGAAAAGTAACGCACGTGCACGCGCCTTCTGTCCCGCCCCAACTCCTCCCAGAATTACGCCTCTTTGAATATGCAAATTGATATAAATAGCCTTCTGAGAAAAGACAATGGGAAAAGCACAGGGGGAAAATAAGAATTTCAGCGAATACCAAGTAGAGGCAAAGGAAAAACGTACTATTTGTTCATTTAAACAGTGGGATAATCAAAAAAAGAAAGTTGATCGAGTGACAGAGTGTCGGAAAAACACGAATGATCAAGTTCACAAAGTCGCACAGTGCCCGAAATAAAAAAGAAATCACATATCAAAGTCGCCGTGAAAAGGCAAGTCGTAGCCCACCGTCTGAGTGTCATATGAAAGCTTATTAGGGTACAGAGAAAAAAATAGGCGCACAGTGGGGAAAAAAGCACAAAATGTCAACTTTAATCACGTAGTTTATTTTGCCATTAAAGTAGAACATCATAAACTTCATCTTAAAATCGTTTAATTTACTAGTTTCTCAAATCCCATTGTAACTAAAGTAGCACATTAAATGCTTTGTTCTGTATTTGATTTGATCTTCTATGTGTGTGAATCACTACCTGCTTCTTAAACGGGCTTTCTCTTTCTCCGACAGGACACATAATCCATTACATTCGTGATATTACAGCTCTCTGAATAATTAAAATACTGAGATGTATATGTGATATATTTTTCATGATGATAGGAATGAAAGCATGTTATTAAACATGGGAACACGGTGGCGCAGTGATTGTTAATATCTCACGCAAGAGGCTTGCTGCGCCATGTGTGACCTTCGATGAAATAATTTATCACAGCAGTACTGTCTCTTTCAAACGTACTAACCTCCAATTCCTGTCCTTACTTTTCTTTCTCCAAAAACTCAATCGCCACACAATCAGCTCTGTAATAGATGTGAAGCCATCTGTAAGCTTAGAACGGCAATTCTTCAAAACTTTTCAGGAACATTGAAATATCTTCGTATTACATGTTTAATTATTCAATCCATCTATCCTTCCAGTGTCGTGTCAGCACCAGTAATAATACAACGCAAGGCAGGAGCTATCCCTGAACTAGCTAGCGCTGTGGCATCGTGTCCTCACATGTTTAATTATTAACAATACAGATTATTTAAATGAAGTTAAAGTTTTATCTATATAATATAATCAACATATTTTGCTGCATTTCATCTTAAAAATGATATCGTCATCATATGTAAATACGCGCTTTATAAAGTAGCGCAGGTTGTGCAATATTATAACTGTAGTGCAAGTTTACAGTGAGGTAATTGTACTTATAAGTCCAAACAGTTCTACAAGGAGCACTTGATGGACTGATTGAGTGCGTTTAGAGTTCTTGGGATGAAACGTTTTCTAAACCGCGAAGTCCGTACAGGAAGGTCTCTGAAACGTTTTGCCTTGGTTGAGTCAGCGTCTGCTTCATGCTGTATACCGATAATTCTCTTTCCGATCAGCTGCTGCTGTGATTCCCCACTCAGATACAGTGATATAAATACTCTGAGTGGTGCAGTGAGAGTAATATGGAAAAAGATGATCTGCTGTGACAACCCTTAATGGGAGCAGCTGAAAGAAGAAGAAGATGCAGTGAGAGTTACAACGTTAAAGCAGTTCTGGTATTTGGAATACTATGGCTATTCCCTGGACCATTATATTGCTGCAGGTTAATTACAATCAGATGCATTACACTAATAAACAATATGCAGTTAGTTTCAGTGTATTTATAAAACCGCATCAGGAATGTGAATCTAAGAAAGAAAGGGTAACCACACAGGAACAGTAGCACTGCTTTGACGTTGGGTGCCGCCAGTCTGCAAAACCGAGCGGAGAAATTGCGTACGCCAGGGTATGAGGTACCGTGGAAATGTGTGTGGCTTTACGCCAAGTTTAGGTTTTATACATCGTGATTTGAGCGTGGAAATGGGAGTACGCAACATTTCTGTGCATACGCACTGTTTATACATGAGGCCCCTGGGGAGAGACCTGGAAGGAGCTGTGCTTGGCTGGTGTGGCCCCAATGACTGCTGTGTTTTAGACAGTTTGGGTTCTAGCCTTTTAATTGATTATTTATGGACTTTGAAAACTGCGCTACGGACACTTTTGATTTTAGATTGGTTTTTGTTTAATAAAGCACTTGCACCTTCTGCACCATCCCCTTGCTCAGTCTGAGTTGTCCCCCATCAGATCAGCTCATTGGGTTCCATTACCAACAGTGATGGGTTGGAGAAGCTCCCAAAAGGGAAGTGTGGAGCATGGAGCAGGACCCGTAATGTCACCAATGGGCAATAAACAGGTGGCATACAATACAATTTACTTTAACATCCCCCAAAATCACACAAGAAGTGCCGTAATGGGCTTTAACAGGCCCTGCCTCTTGACAAGCCCCCCAGCCTTAACTCTCTAAGAAGACAAGGAGAAACTCCCAAAAAAACAAAACCCTAATAGGGAAAAAAATGTTAGAAACCTTGGGAATGACAGTTCAAAGAGAGACCCGTTTCCAGGTATGTTGGGCATGCAGTGGGTGTCAAAGAGAAGGGGGTCAATACAATATAATACAAAACACAAAACAGAAGTAATCCTCAATACAGTCAGACCGTCAGTCAGTTTCCAACCTGCTATATCCTAACAAAGGGTCGTGGGGGTCTGCTGGAGCCAATCACAGGGCACAAGGCAGGAACAAATCCCCGGCAGGGCGCTAGTCCACCACAGGGCACACACACACACCAAGCACACACTAGGGACAAATTCGGATCGCCAATCCACCTAATGTCTTTGGACTGTGGGAGGAAACCCACGCAGACACGAGCAGAACATGCAAACTCCACGCAGGGAGGACCTGAGAAGCGAACCTCTGGTCTCCTTACTACCACTGCGCCACCATGCTGTCCCCTCAATACAGTGTAAAAATAAAAATATTACAAATACAGAGCAGAATTTAACAGTAGATGCTATCACATAATAGGATTTGGATTTGTTTAGAGTCCTGGAGACCTCGGCCATCAAGCTGCCTCCCCCTATTGGCCATTCCATAGCTGAGTCAGTGCTGGGCCAGCCAATCCGATGAAAGAACCCCTCTACTCGACAATTCCTGCGATCCTCCATCAGAGATGACTTTACCTTAGGCAGGCAGAACAACCTGGCAGGTGGGCCGTGGCACCAAGTGCCGTATGTGAGTACCAAGAAGAGAAACAGAATAGGTGAGAGTCAGTAACAAATTATAACTCTCATGTTACTTATGTTTTAGTGTTAATGACTAACAACAGAGATGCAGTCTGCACAGTTAATCAGCAGCTCTAGTCAGGGTGTGCTAAACTGAACTAGTGAGTCTTCAGCCGGGATTTGAAATCTGAGACCGAAGGGGCATCTCTTATAGTAGCAGGCAGACCATTCCACAGTTTAGGGGTCCTGTAACTAAAAGCTCGACCTCCCATTATTATTTTATTCATTCTTGGAATCCTAAGCAGACCGGCATCTTGAGATCTTAATGTGCGCTCAGATTTGTAAGTCAGGATAAGTTCAGACAAGTAAGCCGGACCTCAGCCATTTAAGGCTTTATATGTTAAAAGAAGGATTTTGAAATCTGCCCTAAACTTAACCGGGAGCCAGTGTAACGACTCTAGAACTGTAGTGATGCGTTCATCTTTTCTTGTTCTTGTAATAATTCTCACAGCAGCATTTTGGATTAACAGGAGGCTGTATGGTGGTGGGGCAGCATGGTGGCGCAGTGGGTAGCGCTGCTGCCTCGCAGTTGGGAGATCTGGGGACCTGGGTTCGCTTCCAGGGTCCTCCCTGCGTGGAGTCTGCATGTTCTCCCCGTGTCTGTGTGGGTTTCCTCCAGGCGCTCCGGTTTCCTCCCACAGTCCAAAGACATGCAGGTTAGGTGGATTGGTGATTCTAAATCGGCCCTAGTGTGTTTGTGTGTGTCCTGCGGTGGGTTGGCACCCTGCCCGGGATTGGTTCCTGCCTTGTGCCCTGTGTTGGCTGGGATTGGCTCCAGCAGACCCCCATGACCCTGTTTTCGGATTCAGCGGGTTGGAAAATGGATGGATGGATGTATGGTGGTGTGTGTGTTCTGTAATAACCGAGATAGAACTGAAGGGGTAAAGTGGGTTGAACCCTCAGGATGTGTTGACCATAAAACCCCCATCATCCTCAGCCTTCAAAGCACAGCCAGATGAAGTGAATAACTTGGATTATCTCGTTTCAATGGCACCCGTTACTGAGTGGGATATGTTAGGTCAGTTCTTGAAGGTGACGTGTAAGGATCAGAGTGACTTTGACAAGGGCCACATTGTGACGGTTAGACGACTGGGTCAGAGTGTCTCCAAGATGGCAGGTCCTGTGGAGTGTTCACTCCACATGCAGTGATTAGTACCTGCCAAAAGTGGTCCAAGGAAGGACAACCAATGAACCAGCAACAGGGTCACGGACGCCCAAGGCTCATTGATATTTGCGGGGAGTTTGAATGCTAGCCCATCTGGTCCGATCCACAAAGTCATGAAAGAGAATGATGTCAGAACACACACACAGTGCATCACAGCCCGCTACGTATCCATAGACCCATCAGAGTGCCCGTGCTGACCCTCTGTCTATCACCAACAGCGACTACAATGGGCATGTGAGAGTCCGAACTGGACCATGGAGCAATGGAAGAAGGTGGTCTTGTCTGATGACTCACATTATCTTTTAGATCATGTGGACCGCCAAGTGCGAGTGCCTCATTTACCTGGCAGCAGGATACCCTACGGGAAGAAGGCAAGCTGGCCGTGGCAGTGTGATGCCACTGGGAAACCTTAAAAGAGCCTTTAATGACCTCTTGGGCACGGCCATCAGCAGTGTGTCTGAGAGTGTCGACCTTGTCGAGAGGTTTACTTACCACGACAGTGACTTTCATGTCTCTAGTGACTCTTCCTATGAAGTCAATAGATGGATTGGGAGAGCATGGGGGGGTCATGAGGTCACTGGAAAGGGGTTTGTGGCACTCCTGATATCTCTGCAAAAGGATGAAGGTCCAAGTCTTTACAGTCCTGGTGCTTCCTGTCTTGCTACAGTATATGGTTGCGAGTCATGGATGCTATCCAGTGACCTGGGATGAAGACTGGACTCCTTCATGTGTGTCTCTTCAGAGAATCCTTGGGTACCGCTGGTTTGACTTTGTGTTGCTCATGGAGTCCCAAATGAGGCACATGACCTGAATTGTGAGGGAGCGTCATTTATGGCACTATGGCCATGTGGCGCGTTTCCCCGAGGGTGATCACGCTCGTAAGATCCTCATTGTTGGGGACCTGAGTGGCTGGACCAGGCCAAGGGGTCACCCACGTAACACCTGGCTGTGGCAGATAGAGGGTCATTTCCGGAGGGTGGAACTGGACCGCGTGTCTGCCTGGGGGGTTGCCAACTGGGATCCCGAGTTGTTTTGTCGTGTAGTGGGTGCTGTACTAGTGCCTGCTCCCCAAACTGATTGACTTGATTTGTATTAAATAATTTTCAAACGATTACACTTTTGTTTTCCTCATAACCCATTAAAATCCTTGCTTTATGTTCTTAACTTAAGTCTCTACTTATATATAATATATTGGTGTGGGTGTGTAGGGAGCAAGTATAAATGTATATATATATAGTAATACAGAGAGAGAGATTTTAAGAGTGTCCCGTATTTCTAATTTTCTAATCTGGCAACCCTAGCCACATACCACAACTTGAACACACGCCACCCAAATCTTTGCCTGTACTGTGTTTACAATGATGTGCTCAGGAGACACGTCAAAAGAACGATGGGAATGCGTGGCAGTCATGATGTGTGCACAGAGGCATTCTGAGCGTCAAGTGTAAACCGGCCTTTACACGTACTCCCCTCCTTTCATAATGATTGAGGCCTAGCCAATTGTAACCACAGTTAGTATTACTAAAAGTATTAATACAAAACTTATTTTTTCCTTATATGAGCCTATTGTGTCAACCTCGGAGGTAAACTCCAATGAGAGTCACGCAAAATAGACCCGTACTGAGCTAAACTCAGATTTGAGTCGTAGTGGACTTGCTCGTACTTATCAAAAGCTTCTTCTTCTTTCGGCTGCCCCCATTAGGAGTTGTTACAGCGGATCATCTTCCGTATCTTTCTGTCCTCTACATCTTGTTCTGTCACACCCATCAACTGCATGTCCTCTCTCACCACATCCATAAACCTTCTCTTAGACCTTCCTCTTGTCCTCTTCCCTGGCAGCTCTATCCTTAGCACCCTTCTCCCAATATACCCCTCACACTCTCCTCTGCACATTTCCAAACCAACACATTCTCTCCTCTCTGACTTTGTCTCCCAACTGTCTAACCTGAGCTGACCCTCTAATGTCCTCATTTCTAATCCTGTCCATCCTCGTCACACCCAATGCAAATCTTAGATTCTTTAACTCTCCCACCTCCAGCTCTGTCTCCTGTGCCACCGTCTCCAACCCATATAACATAGCTGGTCTCACTACCGTCCTGTAGACCATCCCTTTCACTCTTGCTGATACCCGTCTGTCACAAATCACTCCTGACACTCTTCTCCACTCTGCTCTGCACTCTCTTTTTCACTTCTCTTTCACAATTCCTATTACTCTGTACTGTTGATCCCACGTATTTAAACTCATCCACCTTCGCCAACTCTACTCCCTGCATCCTCACCATTCCACTGACCTTCCTCTCATTTACACACCTGTATTCTGTCTTGGTGGTCCTACTGACCTTCATTCCACTCCTCTCTAGATCATATCTCCACCTGTCCAGGGTCTCCTCAACCTGCTCCCTACTATCGGTACAGATCACAATGTCATCAGCAAACATCATAGTCCATGGGGACTCCTGTCTAATCTCGCCGGTCAACCTGTCCATCACCGATGCAAATAAGAAAGGGCTCAGAGCCAATCCCTGATGTAATCCCACCTCCGTCACTCCCACCGCAGACCTCACCACAGTCACACTTCCCTCGTACATGTCCTGTACAACTCTTACGTACTTCTCTGCCACTCCCGACTTCCTCATACAATACACAGCTCCTCTTGAGTCACCCTGTCATATGCTTTCTCCAGGTCCACAAAGACACAATGCAACTCCTTCTGACCTTCTCTAAACTTCTCCATCAACATCCTCAGAGCAAACATCGCATCTGTGGTGCTCTTTCTTTCTGTACTGTTGATCCCAAGTATTTAAACTCCTCCACCTTCGCCAACTCTAATCCCTCATCCTCACCATTCTGCTGACCTCCCTCTCATTCACACACATGTATTCTGTCTTGTACTTATCTTAAGCAATTACCTAAAATGGTTAAAACCCTAAAATTAATAAATAAGTAATTGAATCCTAAAATCTAAACACATACACCATTAAACTACACGTTCAACACATCTCATTAAAATAAATAAATAAGTAAATAACATTTATCACTCAGTCAGTCATTGTCCAACCCGCTATATCCTAACACAGGGTCAAGGGGGTCTGTTCCAGCACAAGGCCAGAACAAACCCCAGGCAGGGCGCCAGCCCACCACAGGGCACACACACACACACACACCAAACACACACTAAGGACAATTTAGGATCACTAATGCACCTAAGCTGCATGTCTTTGGACTGTGGGAAGAAACCGGAGCACCCGGAGGAAACCCACGCAGACACAACAACAACAACAACAACAACATTTATTTATATAGCACATTTTCATACAAAAAGTAGCTCAAAGTGCTTTACATAATGAAGAGAAGAAAAATAAAAGACAAAATAAGAAATTAAAATAAGACAACATTAGTTAACATAGAAAGGAGTAAGGTCCGATGGCCAGGGTGGACAGAAAAAACAAAAAAAAACTCCAGAAGGCTGGAGAAAAAAATAAAATCTGTAGGGGTTCCAGGCCACGAGACCGCCCAGTCCCCACTGGGCATTCTACCTAACATAAATGAAATAGTCCTCTTTGTAGTTCGGGTTCTCACGGAGTCACTTGATGCTGATGGTCATACAGACTTCTGGCTTTTAATCCATCCATCATTGTTGGAACATCACGGTGCTTTGGGTAGATGGTGGTGGCGCACGCCACCACCAACAGGACACCGGAAAAGGAAACAGAAGAGAGAGTAGGGGTTAGTACGGATTTTGAATGAATAGTTATTATAATGAATTGGATATACAGAGTATCAGGATTAAATTATAGTGAAGTTATGAGAAGGCCATGTTAAAGTAATGTGTTTTCAGCAGTTTTTTAAAGTGCTCCACTGTATTAGCCTGGCGAATTCCTACTGGCAGGCTATTCCATATTTTAGGTGCATAACAGCAGAAGGCCGCCTCACCACTTCTTTTAAGTTTTGCTCTTGGAATTCTAAGGAGACACTCAGTTGAGGATCTGAGGTTACGATTTGGAATATAAGGTGTCAGACATTCCGATATATAAGATGGAGCGAGATTATTTAAAGCTTTATAAACCATAAGCAGAATTTTAAAGTCAATTCTGAATGACACAGGTAACCAGTGTAGTGACATCAAAACTGGAGAAATGTGTTCGGATTTTCTTTTCCTGGTAAGGATTCTAGCAGCTGCATTCTGCACTAACTGCAAACGATTAATGTCTTTTTTGGGTAGTCCTGAGAGGAGTGCATTACAGTAATCTAGCCGACTAAAGACAAACGCATGAACTAATTTCTCTGCATCTTTCGATGATATAAGAGGTCTAACTTTTGCTATGTTTCTTAGGTGAAAAAATGCTGTCCTAGTGATCTGATTAATATGTGATTTAAAATTCAGATTACAATCAACGGTTACCCCTAAGCTTTTTACCTCCGATTTGACTTTTAATCCTAATGCATCCAGTTTATTTCTAATAGCCTCATTGTATCCATTATTGCCAATCACTAAGATTTCGTTTTTTTCTTTATTTAATTTGAGAAAGTTACTATTCATCCATTCTGAGATACAGGTTAGACATTGTGTTAGCGAATCAAGAGAATCGGGGTCATGAGGTGCTATTGATAAGTACAGCTGTGTGTCATCAGCTTAGCTGTGGTAGCTCACGTTATGTCCCTGAGATAATCTGACCTAATGGAAGCATGTAGATTGAGAAGAGCAGTGGACCCAGGATAGAGCCTTGTGGAACACCATATAGATATCATGTGTCTTTGAGTTATAATTACCACAACTAACAAAGAATTTTCTCCCTGCCAGGTAGGATTCAAACCAGTTTAAGACACTGCCAGAGAGGCCCACCCACTGACTAAGGTGATTCTTAAGAATATTATGATCAATGGTGTCAAATGCGGCACTCAGATCTAAGAGGATGAGAACAGATAAATGGCCTCTGTCTGCATTTACCCGCAAGTCATTGACTACTTTAACGAGTGCAGTTTCTGTGCTGTGATTTATTCTAAAACCTGACTGAAATTTATCAAGAATAGCATGTTTATTGAGGTGCTCATTAAACTGTATAATGACTGCCTTCTCTAGAATTTTACTTAAGAAAGGCAGGTTAGAGATGGGTCTAAAATTTTCAAGAGCAGAGGGGTCGAGATTATTTTTCTTAAGTAGGGGTTTTAACTACCGCAGTCTTAAGACAGTCTGGGAAGACCCCCGTATCTAATGACGAATTTACTATGTCAAGAACATTATCACTTAGCACGCCCGATACTTCTTTGAAAAAATTTGTTGGTATTGGGTCAAGGGCACAGGTGGATGGTTTCATTTGAGAAATTATTTTATGTAAATCAGGTAAATCTATCCTAGTGAAAGACTCTGTAATTTATTTATTATGGAGTACTGGGGTTTAGGGGATCCTTAGTGTTGGGGAGATATACTATGTTATTTCTAATATCATTAATTTTTTGATTGAAAAATACAGCGATAGCCTCACAGGTTTTACTGGAAGTACTTAGGAGGCATTCCTTTGAGTTACCTGGGTTTAACAGATGATCAATTGTTGAGAATAAGACTCTGGGATTACTAGCATTGTTATTTATAATCTTAGAGAAATAGCAGCGCCTCTCAAGACGGACTGTGTTATTGTATTCTGTTATTTTAACTTTTAATATTTCATAGTCAATAGTTAGTTTAGCTGCGGTGGGTTGGCACCCTGCCCAGGATTGTTTCCTGCCTTGTGCCCTGTGTTGGCTGGGATTGGCTCCAGCAGACCCCCGTGACCCTGTGTTCGGATTCAGCGGGTTGGAAAATGGATGGATGGATAGTTAGTTTAGCACGGTGGCGCAGTGGGTAGCGCTGCTGCCTCGCAGTTGGGACACCTGGGGACCTGGGTTCGCTTCCCGGGTCCTCCCTGCGTGGAGTTTGCATGTTCTCCCCGTGTCTGCGTGGGTTTCCTCCGGGCGCTCCGGTTTCCTCCCACAGTCCAAAGACATGCAGGTTAGGTGGACTGGCGATTCTGAATTGGCCCTAGTGTGTGCTTGGTGTGTGGGTATGTTTGTGTGTGTCCTGCGGTGGGTTGGCACCCTGCCCAGGATTGGTTCCTGCCTTGTGCCCTGTGTTGGCTGGGATTGGCTCCAGCAGACCCCCGTGACCCTGTGTTCGGATTCAGCGGGTTGGAAAATGGATGGATAGTTAGTTTAGTTTTCCTCCATTTACGCTCAGCTCTACGGCATGTTCTCTTTAAATCAGACACTCTTTGGGTCTTCCATGGTATAACAATGCTAGAAGATTTTTTAACTGTCTTTTCAGGTGCAACTAAGTCAACAGCAGCCCTCACTTTAGTATTAAATCTTTCCACCTTACTATTTACATTCTCCTCGCTATTATAGTTGGCACTATAAACGGACTGATTGGTTAGAATATTTGAAAGTTTTAAAGCTGCTGATGAGTCAAAGAAGCGTTTTTTAACAATATGCTTCTCATGAGTGTTTTCTATCATTATTTCTATATTAAAGAGTAGAAGAAAATGGTCTGACAGACCAGTATCAATGACCTGCTTTATATCAACTTTTAGTCCTTTAGTAATCACTAAGTCTAACGTATGACCTGCTTTATGTGTAGGCTGATTAACGAGCTGTCTCAAATCAAAAGAGTCCAGGAGGTTCATAAATTCTTTTACTTTTTGGTCACATTGATTATCTATATGAAAATTAAAGTCGCCGACTATTAAGAGTGTGTCATAGTTCGTAATTAAGACTGACATCAAGTCAGAGAATTCCTCAAAGAAAGACGCGTTGAATTTTGGAGGTCTATACACGGATAATACTAGAACGTGAGAATCTCCCTGAATAATAATGGCGATATACTCAAAAGACTTGAATTTACCAAAACTGATATTTTTACATTTTAACCTGCTTGAGTAAATGTTCGCTAGTCCTCCACCTCTCTTTCCTTGGCGATCAGCACGAGTAAAACTGTAATCCGGAGGCGCAGATTCGATTAAAACAGCTGCGCCATCTGAGCTAAGAAGGGAGAACATGCCATCCCGGGTCTCCATATTGCGAGGCAGCAGCACTACCACTGCGCCACTGCTGCCCCTAGCATTTATCAATATCTTAAAATACAGATAAAATGCTAAGAATAAGTGAAAAACCTCATATTTAAATGTAACACCCATTTCATATTTTGCTCCTTCCGCTGGGCTAATCCGTTTTTTTTTAGCACTTGCCTTTAATGGAATTGCTGAGAAGCTGGGCCGTTTCTGAGCATAGGCGATCTAGGCAAGCGGCTAGGGCGATCTCTAGTGGTCAGGGCGCATTACTGCAGCCCCACGAAGAGATTCCTAGCTTTATTTTGTTTAGAAAAAATTGTCCGGACCGGACCGGAACACAAAGAGATGTTAATGTTGTGCACCTCAGCAGTGCCTGCACTTTCTGCACGATGCACAGCACAGTCTGTTGTCCAGAAACTGCCGATTGCCGACGGGACATTTTTTTAAACAAAACAGACCTATGAATTCTCGGAATCAAAGCGAATATCCGATTATATTGTTTTATATTATTTTCACATACTAGCGATGTTCGGTGTTAACGTCTGACGACCTACACAGTCCAACAATAACACGAACAACAACAGCAATGATGATGATGCCAATAATAATAATCCTCAAACGGTAGCAAAGAAGAGGCAGACGTGAATTAAACGATTTAAACGGTAACTGGACTGTAGCTCTTGAGTGAACTGCTAAAAGCTAATTTAACTCAAACTACGATCGTCTCTCAAATGAACATACAGTACATTACAACTTGTAGTAAAAAAAACATCGGCCTCTGTTGCTCACCACCATTTGTGAGACTCGCTCCGATTGTGTGTGTTGTTTGGATAGGAACGGAATTATTTATATGCATGAGCATACGGTAAATAGGAATTGTGGGAAAAGATTCCTACTTAAAGATAATCGTTATAGTCTCAGTTTCACTGACTGTTGTCATTATGCTCAGTTTTCAGTTCATTGTATTTATTTAAACAATATGTATAAGTTACAATAATGTCTTACTTAAAAATATATTTACAGTGCATCCGGAAAGTATTCCCAGCGCTTCATCACTTGTTCCACATTTTGTTATGTCACAGCCTTATTCCAAAATGGATTAAATTCATTTTTTCCTCAGAATTCTACACACAACACCCCATAATGACAACGTGAAAAAAGTTTACTTGAGGGTTTTGCAGATTTATTAAAAATACAAAAACTGAGAAAGCACATGTACATAAGTGTTCACAGCCTTTGCCATGAAGCTCAAAATTGAGCTCAGGTCCATCCTGTTTCCCCTGAACATCCTTGAGATGTTTCTGCAGCTTCATTGGAGTCCACCTGTGGTAAATTCAGTTGACTGGACATGATTTGGAAAGGCACACACCTGTCTATAGAAGGTCCCACAGTTGACAGTTCATGTCAGAGCACAAACCAAGCATGAAGTCAAAGGAATTGTCTGTAGACCTCCGAGACAGGATTGTCTCGAGGCACAAATCTGGGGAAGGTTACAGAAAACTTTCTGCTGCTTTGAAGGTCCCAATGAGCACAGTGGCCTCCATCATCCGTAAGTGGAAGAAGTTTGAAACCACCAGGACTCTTCCTAGAGCTGGCCGGCCATCTAAACTGAGCGATCGGGGGAGAAGAGCCTTAGTCAGGGAGGTGACCAAGAACCCGATGGTCACTCTGTCAGAGCTCCAGAGGTCCTCTGTGGAGAGAGGAGAACCTTCCAGAAGGACAACCATCTCTGCAGCAATCCACCAATCAGGCCTGTATGGTAGAGTGGCCAGATGGAAGCCACTCCTTAGTAAAAGGCACATGGCAGCCCACCTGGAGTTTGCCAAAAGGCACCTGAAGGACTCTCAGACCATGAGAAAGAAAATTCTCTGGTCTGATGAGACAAAGATTGACCTCTTTGGTGTGAATGCCAGGTGTCACGTTTGGAGGAAACCAGGCACCGCTCATCACCAGGCCAATACCATCCCTACAGTGAAGCATGGTGGTGGCAGCATCATGCTGTGGGGAACGGGGAGACTAGTCAGGATAAAGGGAAAGATGACTGCAGCATTGTACAGAGACATCCTGGATGAAAACCTGCTCCAGAGCGCTCTTGACCTCAGACTGGGGCGACGGTTCATCTTTCAGCAGGACAACGACCCTAAGCACACAGCCAAGATATCAAAGGAGTGGCTTCAGGACAACTCTGTGAATGTCCTCGAGTGGCCCAGCCAGAGCCCAGACTTGAATCCGATTGAACATCTCTGGAGAGATCTTAAAATGGCTGTGCACCGACGCTTCCCATCCAACCTGATGGAGCTTGAGAGGTGCTGCAAAGAGGAATGGGCGAAACTGGCCAAGGATAGGTGTGCCAAGCTTGTGGCATCATATTCAAAAAAGACTTGAGGCTGGAATTGCTGCCAAAGGTGCATCGACAAAGTATTGAGCAAAGGCTGTGAATACTTATGGACATGGGATTTCTCAGCTTTTTTATTTTTAATAAATTTACAAAAACCTCAAGTAAAGTTTTTTCATTTTGTCATTATGGGGTGTTGTGTGTAGAATTCTGAGGAAAAAAAATGAATTGAATCCATTTTGGAATAAGGCTGTAACATAACAAAATGTGGAACAAGTGATGCGCTGGGAATACTTTCTGGATGCACTGTATATACACTAGGAGGCTTTCACTAACTGACAAGTCTCAGAATTAAAGTTTAAATCCGAACAATACAGTCATATGAAAAAGTTTGTGAGCCCCTCTCAGCCTGCATAATAATTGACTCTCCTTTCAACAGTAAAGATAACAGTGGTATGTCTTTCATTTCCTAGGAACATCTGAGTACTGCGGTGTTTTCTGAACAAAGATTTTTAGTGATGCAGTATTTAGTTGTATGAAATTAAATCAAATGTGAAAAACTGGCTGTGTACAAATGTGGCTCCCCTTCCAGGGGGATAAAATTGATGAGCCTCAGCATAAAGTTATGGGAAAGAGTAGTGGAAGCTCAGTTAAGAAGTGAGCAGATGATTAGTGATGATTAGTGAGCAGCAGGATGGTTTCATGCCAAGAAAGAGCAACACAGATGCAATGTTTGCTCTGAGGATGTTGATGGAGAAGTTTAGGGAAGGTCAGAAGGAGTTGCATTGCGTCTTTGTGGGCCTGGAGAAAGCATATGACAGGGGGCCTCGAGAGGAGCTGTGTATTGTATGAGGAAGTCAGGAGTGGCAGAGAAGTACATAAGAGTTGTACAGGACATGTACGAGGGAAGTGTGACAGTGGTGAGGTCTGAAGTAGGAGTGATGGATGCATTCAACATGGAGGTGGGATTACATCAGGGATCGGCTCTGAGCCCTTTCTTATTTGCAATGTTGATGGACAGGTTGACAGACGAGATTAGACAGGAGTCCCCATGGACTGTGATGTTTGCTGATGACATTGTGATCTGTAGCGATAGTAGGGAGCAGGTTGAGGAGACCCTGGAGAGGTGGAGATCTGCTCTAGAGAGGAGAGAAATGAAGGTCAGTAGGAACAAGACAGAATACATGTGTGTAAATGAGAGGGAGGTCAGTGGAATGGTGAGGATGAGGGAGTAGAGTTGGCGAAGGTGGATGAGTTTAAATACTTGGGATCAACAGTACAGAGTAACGGGGAGTATAGAAGAGAAGTGAAAAAGAGAGTGCAGGCAGGATGGAGGAGAGTGTCAGGAGTGATTTGTGACAGACGGGTACCAGCAAGAGTGAAAGGAAGGTCTACAGGACGGTAGTGAGACCAGCTATGTTATATGGGCTGGAGACGGTGGCACAGGAGACAGAGCTGGAGGTGGCAGAGTTAAAGATGCTAAGATTTGCATTGGATGTGAAGAGGATGGACAGGATTAGAAATGAGGACATTAGAGGGTTAGCTCAGGTTGGACGGTTGGGAGTCAGAGAGGTGAGATTGTGTTGGTTTGGACATGTGCAGAGGAGAGATAGATAGATAGATAGATAGATAGATAGATAGATAGATAGATAGATAGATAGATAGATAGATAGATAGATAGATAGATAGATACTTTATTAATCCCAATGGGAAATTCACATTCTTCAGCAGCAGCATACTGATACAATAAATTGTTGCTCTGACATCACATGTGATGAAGACCATGGAGAGGCTGCTGCTTCACCACCTTAGGCCACAGGTTCAACACGCCCTTGACCCTCTGCAGTTTGCATATCAGGAGAAGGTGGGAGCGGAGGATGCCATCATCTATATGCTACACCGATCCCTCTCTCACTTGGACAGAGGCAGTGGTGCTGTAAGAATTATGTTTCTAGACTTCTCTAGCGCCTTCAACACAATCCAACCTCTGCTCCTTAGGGACAAGCTGACAGAGATGGGATTAGATTCATACCTAGTGGCATGGATCGTGGACTATCTTAAAGACAGACCTCAGTATGTGCGTCTTGGGAACTGCACGTCTGACATTGTGGTCAGCAACACAGGAGCGCCACAGGGGACTGTACTTTCTCCGGTCCTGTTCAGCCTATATACATCAGACTTCCAATACAACTCGGAGTCCTGCCACATGCAAAAGTTCTCTAATGACACTGCTATCGTGGGCTGCATCAGGAATGGGCTGGAGGAGGAGTATAGGGACCTAATCAATGACTTTGTTAAATGGTGCGACTCAAACCACCTACACCTGAACACCAGCAAAACCAAAGAGCTGGTGGTGGATTTTAGGAGGCCCAGACCCCTCATAGACCCTGTGATCATCAGAGGTGACTGTGTGCAGAGGGTGCAGACCTATAAATATCTGGGAGTGCAGCTGGATGATAAATTAGACTGGACTGCCAATACTGATGCGCTGTGCAAGAAAGGACAGAGCCGACTATACTACCTTAGAAGGCTGGCGTCCTTCAACATCTGCAATAAGATGCTGCAGATGTTCTATCAGACAGTTGTGGCGAGCGCCCTCTTCTACACGGTGGTGTGCTGGGGAGGCAGCATTAAGAGGAAAGACGCCTCACGCCTGGACAAACTGGTGAGGAAGGCAGGCTCTATTG
Organism: Erpetoichthys calabaricus; assembly: GCF_900747795.2. Lineage (NCBI taxonomy): Eukaryota > Metazoa > Chordata > Cladistia > Polypteriformes > Polypteridae > Erpetoichthys > Erpetoichthys calabaricus. The sequence goes on along the minus strand of NC_041396.2, from coordinate 11,073,195 downwards.
TTGGCATGGAGCTGGACAGTTTAACATCTGTGGCAGAGCGACGGGTGCTCAGCAGGTTCCTATCAATTATGGAGAATCCACTGCATCCACTTAATAGTATCATCTCCAGACAGAAGAGCAGCTTCAGTAACAGACTGCTGTCACTGTCCTGCTCCACTGACAGACTGAGGAGATCGTTCCTCCCCCAAACTATGCGACTCTTTAATTCCATCGGGGGGGGGGGGGGGGGGGGGGGGGGGGGGGGGTGGGGGGGGGGGGGGGGGGTAAACGTCTGTTTTTCACCTGCATTATTATCATTCTTTAATTTAATATTATTTATTGTATCAGTATGCTGCTGCTGAAGAATGTGAATTTCCCATTGGGATTAATAAAGTATCTATCTATCTATCTATCTATCTATCTATCTAAATAATATTAAATTAAAGAATGATAATAATGCAGGTGAAAAACAGACAATAACTTTGTATAATGTTAACGTTTACCCCCCCCCGGGTGGAATTAAAGAGTCGCATAGTTTGGGAGAGGACCGATCTCCTCAATCTGTCAGTGGAGCAGGACGGTGACAACAGTCTGTCGCTGAAGCTGCTCTTCTGTCTGGAGATGATACTATTAAGTGGATGCAGTGGATTCTCCATGATTGACAGGAGCCTGCTGAGCGCCCTTCGCTCTGCCACAGATGTTAAACTGTCCAGCTCCATGCCAACAATAGAGCCTGCCTTCCTCACCAGTTTGTCCAGACGTGAGGCGTCTTTCATCTTAATGCTGCCTCCCCAGCACACCACTGCGTAGAAGAGGGCGCTCGCCACAACTGTCTGATAGATGAGGGGTATATTGGGAGAAGGGTGCTAGGGATGGAGCTGCCAGGGAAGAGGAAAAGAGGAAGGCCTAAGAGAAGGTTTATGGATGTGCTGACAGATGACATGCAGGTGATGGGTGTAACAGAGCAAGATGATGAGGACAGAAGGATATGGAAGAAGATGATCTGCTGTGGCAACCCCTAATGGGTGCAGCCGAAAGAAGATTACATTATGAGAGCTACTTTTGATATTTATCTTTTAATTACATTTCTGGAAAAACAAATTGTGAGACAACGTGTGTTTTTTGCCATTGTTGTTTTTAATGACATTGCTATTTTCGTTTCGGCGACATGAAGCCTCAAAGTCCGAATGTCAAACGAAAGTCACGTCAAACTAACTTTAACCTCGGTAAGAAGCATGGAGAGAGTCACGCTATATAAACAGACATTACACATGTCAAACGTTATCGCTTTTTTGTGAATTGTAGATCATTGAACCATCAATAAAGAAAAACTGAATCGACCTGAAAGGCACTTACGAAGAAATACAGACATCGATCACTCCCCTCACGTAATCCCTCTGTATTTTTTGTCAGGTGTTTCATACTTTTATAGTTCTTGTCATTTTCATTACCAATTATGCACGCTGAACGCCAAAATATAGTTCCTTACTAATGCACTACAAAAATTATTACAATACACCCGGACAAATAATATCCACAGTCATTCCCGGCGGCTACTGAATGAATCCACGCGGATAGGGCGCTCACAGACTACGTCACTTCCGTATATCCTACGTCGTCAAAGCCGCGCCAGACCACGACTGTCAAACATGGCGGAAGATGATGGAGCCGCGAGTCAGCGACTGAATAGCGGTGCTGGTGTCATAGACGGTACGATATTTAATTTAATTAATTTGCTATTTGACGAGGGTCAGTAGCGTTGTAGCTACTTGCTTTAAAACTTTTAACGCTTCAGGCTTGGATGAAGTAGCCAAGTCATGTAGAATGGAGCTCCAGGGTGCAGCTGCTTCAACTTCTGTCATTTATGACTTATTTCCGTACGGTTCTGGTTTTTAGCTTCAGAACAACTCATCAGAACCATCGTTCACTCTTTGGGTGCTGAGATGGAGTATAGCGCATAGTTTTCATGTAGGTATGGAAATGATCGAGCACATGCCAATAGCTTGCACGGTAATCGAATGGCAGTACCGCCGCCGCCGCGTTCGTGAATACGCCCTGTGATGTACTGGCGTCCCGACCAAGGCTGTGTTACCAACACGCTTGGGATTACCGACTGCTCCCCGTACTCGTATAATGTTGAAAGAACTTTCAGAAGACAATGGAGCGAAACATCGGAAAGCAATTTTAACCTTTTTGAGTTTTCAGGCCGTTTGTGGCAACTAGCGATCTGGCTCTTTCTGTTCTAGGCAGTAGCTGTGTTACCCGGCTTCGCTCGCGAGATTTCCGAAGATGATAAACGGCAGTTACAGTGCAGTCGGTGAATAGGGCGCATCAGAACTACATTAGAACGGTCTAGACGAGAACAGGCCGTTCAGACCAACTAAGCTTCCCGGACCCATCCATCCACGTAATCGTCTAGTTCTGAAGGTCCCGACTGTCTACCACACCACATGTTCGCTTGTTACACGTGTCTGTGTTTCACTGTGTGAATAAAATCTTCCTAATGTTTGTGCGAAATTTCCCCGTCACAAGTTTCCATCTGTGGCCCCTGTCTCATTGATGGAATTAATTTTAAAGTCACCGTCTCGATCCACTGGACTAATTCCCTTCATAACTGTAAACACTTCAATCAGATCACTGAAAAGGCTCAGCTCCTTTTCCTTCATAGGGTGATTCATGTCACATCATCATACTTTTGGACCTTACTGTCACAGATTTTAACAAAACTTGGAATACTAATTTGGTCTTATGAGTAATTTATGGAACTGAAGTTGCACCTGTCTTGGATCATTATTAAGGGAGATATAAGCTAACAAAAATTTAAACTTATTGGGGGCTATGCAGTAATGACTTTGGTAATTTGGTAACATGGTATTTTTTTCAATTTGGGGATAGCATAGAATTTACACAAAATAGAGAGTTGAAAAAGAGCTTTAAAACAATATGGGAACCATTTCTGTGCAACTTCTATTTAGGGAGATATAGCCAGTCGAAGTCATAATCCCCCATCAATACGTTCAAACTTTGTTCACTTAAATCGTCTATTAACAAAGTAAAGAAACAGTAGTGGAATCCGGCAATTTAAGATTGCTGATGACAAAAATGGCACCAAACATCGAAAAATTAGTGTCATCACACCAAGCTCAGTCTTCTCACTAATATTGTATTCATTTTTTTAATAATATTTTTTAAGTCATATTTGGACTATACACCAATATTGTTAATATCTTCTTATAAAATAACAAGGGGGCTCCGCCTCCTGCTCGCTTCGCTCGCCAACCCCCAGTGTTGGGTAACCCGAAATACATTGATGAATGTCTGAGATATATTGGTTCATTCGTTGATAGATTGCGTCATCTGGATCTAACACATAGATCTGTGCATATTTGGGTTCATGATTTGGCTCAGGGTGCACTGTTCCAATCCGATGTAATATTTGTCCACATACGTGAAAGCAGTATAGGCCATTGCCAGCTGGTGGCCTGATATTCATCCTGGTAGATGCAAAAGCAAATGAACTATTGTAGGATCTAATGCAGTCCATAAAGTTTTTACTTTCGGGTACATTGTTAGTTAGAAGCATCCGTAGATATTCAGGATATTCTTCTAAAGGAGGCAGTCTAACATGACCCCTTTGACAACAACGTGTAAACTCATTAGTTGTATTGCCAGTTGTTTCTTCAGGGAAGTTAAGTGAATGACAATGACAGCAAATGATATTCATTAATCCTAATGAGTGTTCATTAATAATGGATGCATTACAGAATGCGTTGTCAGCTAATTGGCGGAATTGTTTAGCGGCTGTTTGTCGTTCCTTTCTTTGCCGTTTATCTATTGCCTCTGCTGTTTGAGAGGCGCGTTGTAGGTGCCTGCGTTCATTAATTGTATTCAGGCGGGACCGTTTCTGTATGTCCATTAGTTGAAAAGTTTCGTTCTGGAGCCGGAGCCGTGACCGTGACTCCATTAGTTATCCATTGTCTACCATTAGTAATATGGATAATAGCACATACTGTTAATACGGAGCGTTGTCTGTGGTTGTACTGTTAATAATGCATCACTGTAATGTGATTCCCATATGCTATATGGTTTGGACGTGTGAGGATGCCGAACGTTTAATACGGAGAGTTCGTTTATTCTTATTACCCGGACCATGCTGTGTAGTATGGACGTTTAGTTCAGAAGCGCGTTGTAGGCGCCTGCGCCTTTCGTACTTTCTCGCTCCTTCCGTACTATCTTTGTGGACCTTTGCGGACTCCATAGTGTCTTACGCTTGACTCTGGGGTGCAGTGCAGAATCCTCTTTTCTGTGTGGCTGTGTCGTTAGTCGTTAGCTATGGGCGCGTTGTTGCTTCATGTCTTATTTACGTTAGTTGAGCTCTTTTGTTTTCGAGCCGTAACTCCTTCGTTCGCGGTGGATCAGACTTCGCTTGCGGTTTATGAGACGCACGCTGTAGGCGCCTGCGCACTATGTCTCCTGGGTCCATCGCCGTGTACGTGCGTCTGTGCCTTCCAGTTTACCATTCTCGGTTAGTAATATGGATTTTAAACATCTGTCCTTGGTTTTTCAATATATAGTATAGTATAGTTCACCCAAGGTGGCGCTATCGAATCACTCTTTGAAAAAGTGGGCTCTGACCCAAGAAAGTCTGGGAACCTATGATTTAACCGATTAAATTATATTTACTGAGCCATAAGGCAAAGCTCTCAATTTACCAGGCGATCTATGTTCCTACCCTCACCTATGGTCATGAGCTATGGGTAGTGACCGAAAGAACGAGATCGCGAATACAAGCGGCTGAAATGAGTTTGCTCCGCAGGGTGTCTGGGCTCTCCCTTAAAGATAGGGTGAGAAGCTCAGTCATCTGTGAGGGGCTCAGAGTAGAGCCGCTGCTCCTCCGCATCGAGAGGAGTCAGATGAGGTGGCTCGGATATCTGATCAGGATGCTTCCTGGACGCCTCCCTGGTGAGGTGTTCCGGGCACGTCTAACCGGGAGGAGTCCCCGTGGAAGACCCAGGACACGCTGGAGGGACTATGTCTCCTGGCTGGCCTGGGAATGCCTCGGGATTCTCCTGGAAGAGCTAGAAGAAGTGGCCGGGGAGAGGGAAGTCTGGGCATCTCTGCTCAAGCTGCTGCCCCCGCGACCCGACCTCGGATAAGCGGAAGAGGATGGATGGATGGATGAAATTATATTTAACTGGTATTAACAGTCTTTCCCATGGAAAAATGTTATTAGTGAATGGCCCTGCTTGTTAACGGGTTCCCTTTTAAAAATTAACAACGATGTTTCAGGATTTAATAAATGTTTTGCCTCGACAGGCCCACGTTTGACTCTTCCGTTATAAACTCGGCACCTACAGACCTGGGCAGAAGAGCAGGTGTCTCCTCAGATGCAATGAACCCTTAAAAGCGGGTCACTCTTTCTTTTTTTCCTGTTTAATTCCCAGAATTAGCATCTTCCAGATTAGTTCACTTTTGCTTTGTAATTAATTATTTTAAGATATACAATAGATGAAGCTACAGATGTAATGACAGATGTTTTCAATCTGTAAACATTTAAGGTTTAAGAATCATTTGACATAAAATACTGAAGACCAGGGGGGTACTTTCCGTACGTCACTTAAATCATCCGAGATCAGATGCCTCATCTTGGATAAGTTAATGCCGGTGACACTCATCTGGGATAGGTCGGTTTTTCAAACACAGCCGTGTATTAGATTAGTCGAGCTGGATCTAATAATACGAGATGAATGCGCACGCCCGCGCTGAGTGAAAAGCCCATATATATTGAGTCTAGAAAACATGATCAGCAAGTCTTTGATAGGCTGTAACAAAATGACGAATGGGCACATTTTTTTTTTTCACACTAGCGGAATCAGGACCTTTTATTCGAAGGACATGAAGAATTTCAAGATTTAATATGCACAAGGGGTAACACCACAAAAACATCCCAAACCAGAAAAAACGGCTGGCAGAAAGTGGCCGACAGATTCAACGCTAAGTAGTGTGCATTGTACTTACTGAATGCAGTGTTTCATTTCCTATGTGTCAGATTAATTATTATTTAATATGTCATAATTCCAGATCAAACGTGAGCACAAGGAGAACACGGGAACAGGTTAAAGTGAAGTACAAGAATATACTTCAAACTGGTAAATATTGGTATATAACTATTTAAAGAATTGTTGACATAAAGAATCATATATAATATAAAAAACATGGATTCTAAAGCTAATAAGAAGGCAGACAAGCAAAAAACAGGTGGAGGTCCGCGCGGTCCAGACCTAACCCCTGCAGAAGAGTTGGCTGTCCAGCAAAATGCCCATCACCTTGTTTGTGAGGGCATTCCAGGGGGAAGCTCCTCCTCAGAACCAGTGGCAGGATGCAGTGGTCACTTCATTTCAGGTAAAGGATGGTCATTGCATATATTTGTCATCGATGTGTGCCATAGGTATGTTCCATATAGCCCTCTTTTTTGTTGGGTCAGTTGCAGGGAATGTCAAGCGAACCCGGGTCTCCTAACTGTGAGGCAGCAGTGCTACCCACTGTGCCACCCCCCATGAATAATAATGATAATTAATTGAATATACAGAGCTTCAGGATTAAACTGAGATGAAGCTTAGCACTAGAAATACTTCAGTGAGGCCGCATCACTAGTGATGGGGGTCAAGTCTGCCTTCTTCAAGAAGCCTGCCAGGAAAAGGAGATGGGCAGCCTTCTCGTCACTGAAAGAGATTGTGCTGACTGAGGCATACACCCTGGTTTGAGAGATTGTGCTGACCGAGGCATACCCCCTGGTTTGAATCAGTAGGGTACCACGCTGGACAGATTCACCTCTACAAAGAGTTCTTTCTGGCTGAGAACACCTCAGCTCAGGCTGTAACAAATATTCTAGACCCTAAAAGTGAAGTTCACCTTCATCTCAGAAGGATGCATCAAAACTAGGAACAGCTCTTACAATTCTGGAGGGCACTCGCTGTCCTACTGCAATCTCGGCATACAGCATCGTGGAGGATCTGGGCTCCTACCTGATGAATGGAACTGCAAAATAAGGTTCAGTTGTGCTAGTGTGCTTTTCATTAAGAGGAATGTAAAGTGCCATTTCATTATTTTTTTTGTTGTAACTATTGCTACTTTCTTACAGTTTAAAAAAAAAAAAATGTAAAAACCCCAAAATTCGAATCAAGGAAAAATAAATAAAATGGTGAAAACCGAAAATCAAAAGAAATAAAACAGAATTTGTGGAAAAAATAAAACGGAGTCCATAGGGTTCTATTAATGTCTTCTTAACGCTGTGTGTCAGTTGAGAGTGTCAAGTCCACTATGACTCCTAAGTCTTTCTCATAAGGTGTACTTTGGATTTTCAGACCCCTATTGTGTTTTCAAACTAGGGCTGCAAATAATGATTATTTGGGTAATCGACTAATCGTGCAATTTTTTTTCCGATTAGTCACGATTATTTCATGCCTAACTATTTTAATACCTGCGATTTGTGGTTGCACATCCAGTTCTGGGCTCCACTGCATGTCTTGCCTCATCTGCTCACGTCTGTCCACCTGTGAATGTCGCCCTGATGTCTCTGCATTAACATGACTAAAATGAATAATAATCAAATTAAAATGATAACCAGTGAAACATATAAATTTGAAAATAATCAGATTTTTTTTATATTAGTGTGACCATCACAATAAAAAAGAAATACATTAAGTAATACAAACTAAAGTGCACGTAGTCTTTAAACAAAAAAAGTGCATTTAACTTTACCAAAAAATACATTGTTAAAACCGAAACGTTTTTCATATTTTAGTAATAGATGGCAAAATCTTAATACATAATTTGCCTGCCTCCTCACTCACTCACGTTCGTCCGAAGCCGAATGCACAGTCACCTTCTGCGCAGCTGCCCGAAAAACCTTACGAGACTGACATCCAACCCCAACATCGCGGCAGGCGGCGGATTTACGGCCGCAAAAATTCAAAGAGAAAGGCGACTTCGATTAAAGCTCTAGAGGCCTGAAAGGCGATTTCGACTACAGCTCGAGGCCTAATTACGCATTCTGATTCAATTACATATTCATTCAATACACCTATATCATGTTTGTGGTGCTTATAATTATACTTATTACTATTCAATATTGTACTGGAACATTCATCATTCAATATTATACTATAGGCCTGGAAAATTCATCAAATAAAAGTACAAGCCTGTACAGTAATGAGTAAAGCGGACTACAATCATTACAAAACAACTTCTTCGTTACTTATTTGTTCTTCATTCACTGCTGACACAAACTCGTGCCCGTTTCATCTTACGTTGTCGAAATGGGCTCTTTGTCTAGTGTAGACATAAACTACATAATGTGTAAAGCCTGAAGTGCAAAGATCAAATAAACAATTTCACAAAAGGTTCAAGGATGAAACAACAGCTTCCGTGGTGCAGCGGTAGGAATTGCTGACTTATAATCAAGAGTCAGTCCCCTGGTTCGACCCTGACTGCCTCGTGTATTAGTAGTGAGTAGTGAGCTGCTCTTATTGTTAATATTCTACAATAAACACATACATTTGATTTGTGTCTGTAACGGCCACTGTAAATGTGTAGTCCTTGTAAAACGTTACTGTATTTTTCTTCACTTTTCTTCTCTCAGTCATGATCACGATACATACTACCGCCCCCTAGGGATCTAACGCTGTTAGCTTTTATCTGACACTGGGAATAACTGTAGATGTGAGTGGTGTTTTGAGACAATCGGACTGGAAATTCTCTGATCTGAATGGATAGAAGCTGATGCACAAATGCTGGCGAATCTGCCTTCTTCGTATCTCATTGTCACTTGATTTTTTTTATTCAATTTTATTAAGTGTTCCTGCTTACGCTGAATTAGTATGCGCCTTATGGCCCGTGATGTCAAAGTCACACTGACAAAAAAAAAATAGGTATCTCTTCTATATATTTCTCTTCCTGGTTCGTCCTGCTTCCACTTCAAAACCAGTCCCGCCCACACGCAGCCGACACAACATTTCTCGATTCTTGTTCATCGTCTTCCATGTCATGCACTATACTGGCCTGCTGAGTGTAATCCATCCAACAAGTACTCGAGGTGCTGCCACAACGGTAAAGTAGCTTTACCACCTTTGTGGGAGCCACCTGTGTCTTTACAACAGCTTCTTACACAGCAAACATCAGAAGCTAAAAATTATCGTGAACACATTCGAGAATACATCTCTTCTCTAGCGTTTGCTTTCATGGGTGCACAGATAATTCAACCTCCTGGCCACGGACCATACTGTTTTAAAATACACAGGCAAATTTATCACCAAATCTCTCCACTATATGCTAACACTTCTACCTCTCCAGGATATGGACAGTTGAATGTTTTTGACACAGCGCAAGCTACTGAAGTACGCTTACAAAATAAAGCAAACTCTGCATGCAGCGAAAATGTACTTCTCCAGCTAGATTCCATGCTCAGAACCATCAACCCCTTCACTAAATCATACAAACACATGCATGAAATCGCTCAGTCCAATCCAACAGCATCTGTACAAATGGTTTTCAAGGAAAACCCTGGGCAGGATTTACAACGATACAATGTCCCGACATTGCAACGATTTTCGTCGGAGAAGATGGTGAGCCTCCTGCCGAAAGGGACATTTGCATCTATCCCATACGCAACTCCTGTAAACAGATTTCCACGCTCAATATGAATTGCGATCGTATGGTTTACTCACTTTTATTCCCTTACGGAGACATTGGCTGGCACAAAGATTTACAACATGTTCCCGATAAAAGAACCGACAAGCGAATAAGGCGTACTCAATGCCAATTTTACGAGTACAGATTAGCAATGAGGAATACATTTAGTATTTTGCACTCCAGTGGCAAACTATTCCAACAGTACGTCGTAGATGCGTATGTTAAAACAGAGGGCGCGCGTCTCAACTATCTCAGATTACATCAACAAGATCTGCACGTGGAACAATACAAAGGACTATCAGACACACTGCAAGCAAACGCTGAAAATAACACTGTACGTGTAGGCAAAATGATCATATTACCATCCACATTTCCAGGAAGTCCAAGATACATGCAACAAAACTATCAGGATGCCATGGCCATTGTACGTAAATTCGGAAAGCCTGATTTATTTATCACTTTCACATGTAATCCTACTTGGCCGGAAGTTCTACATGCACACTGCGTCTTTCAAGAAGTATTTGTTTCTACTTGATTTCTGAATTCCTTTCTCACCGTTTTCCGTTCCTTTACACCGCTGTATGCTACGGCGGGCGTCGGCTAGTATAGTATATTTGGAATTATTCATTTTATGACCTTTATAGTACATTTTGGAAAACATTGTGGCACGGATGCAACATTATTCATATTATTCATATTCATTTGCGGAGCTACTTGCAGTGACCGTGTTATTTCTCTAACACCAACCCCCCCCGCTCCCCCTCCCAATCCCTGACGACCTTGCCCAGTCTGCACAGGACATGCAGAGGAAAGAATGCTCCTCTGCAAGGTGAGCCATGAACACTCTTCTTTTCTCAATGGACCCCGTAATATGCCTCGCTTTGATCGCCTCCAGGTCAAGCTGGTTATAGCACAAGCAACCGGCTACCCGCGTGCTCCTGCCAGCACTGAATAAGCTCACGCCTTCTGGTGTCAGTGCACAGCATTGGGGTGGGGGGGGAGAAAAAGACAAATATATGTGACATACCAATCAGAAAACATCATCGCTCTAATGCAATCTCTCTATTGTAAAAGGAAATCATGGGACGAGACTTTCTTGGAGATAATTTCAACTCCCACGAGAGATAATTTTAGGTCCAGCAAGACAAGACTTTTTGCCAAGTCCTGCCCTCGTCTCAAACATTTACAGCTACTAGGGGGCTCTGCCCTCTGCTTGCTTTGCTCGCCAACCCCTGTATTTGGTTTACTGGATATACAATACAATTTATTTTTTGTATAGCCCAAAATCACACAAGAAGAGCCGCAATGGGCTTTAACAGGCCCTGCCTCTTGACAGCCCCCCAGCCTTGACCCTCTAAGAAGACAAGGAAAAACTCCCAAAAAAACCTTGTAGGGAAAAATAGAAGAAACCTTGGGAAAGTCAGTTCAAGGAGAGACCCCTTTCCAGGTAGGTTGGGCGAATAGTGGGTGTCAAAAAGAAGGGGGTCAATACAATACACAGAACAAATCCTTAATACAGTATAAAAATAAAAATTTTAGAAGTACGGAGCAGAATTTAACAGTAGATGATATATCCCATAATAATATTTGGATTTGTTCAGAGTCCTGGAGACCTCAGCCAACAAGCTGCCTCCCCCATTTGGCCATTCCACGGCTGAAACAACGCTGGGCCAGCCAATCCGATGAAAGGACCCCTCTACCCTACAATTCCTGCGATCCTCCATCAGGGATGACTTTTCCTTAGGCAGGCAAAACAACTTGGCAGGTGGGCCATGGCACCAAGTGCCACATTTGAGTACCGAGAAGAGAAACAGAATAGGTGAGGGTCAGTAACAAATTCTAACTATCATGTTATTTATGTTTAAGTGCTAATGACTAACCACAGAGATGCAGTCTGTACAGTTAATCAGCAGCTCTAGTCAGGGTGTGCTAAACTGAAGTAGTGAGTCTTCAGCCGAGATTTAAAAGCTGAGACCAAAGGGGCATCTCTTATAGTAGCAGGCAGACCACTCCACAGTTTAGGGGCCCTGTAACTAAAAGCTTGACCTCTCATTGTTATTTTATTAATCCTTAGAATCATAAGCTGGATGAAGGTGTCAGTCAAATGATAAGTAATAGTAATGATCTTGTTAGGTTACGGGAGCTGCTTATTTTTGAACATGGCTATACACATTTGCACATGAGTAGAACATTCCTGCATTACATCAATTCCTGTTTTTGAAGTGACTTGACTTTTGCTGATGGTCATTGCAAAGCACAGTTTTATAGGAAAGTGTCGTTATTGTCATCGTCTTGTTCTTCTTCTTTCAGCAGCTCCCATTAGGGGTTGCCACAGCGGATCATCTTATTCCATATCTTCCTGTCCTCTGCATCTTGCTCTGTTACACCCATCAGCTGTATGTATTCTTTCCAGTTGAATTGGGTAATCAGTAGGAACAATGGGAAATTCGAGTGTATTCGGTGTCCTCTGTAATGTAATGACATCACTGCACTGGACTGAAGGGCGTAAACATGTGAAAATTAAAAACCTCTAACTGATCGTAACACAATGCCCATCATCATGTTTGGGACAAAGACACATCTGCTCCACAGTTTAAAATTACAAATCGAACAATTCAGACGTAATTAAATTGCACATTTCAGGCTTTCATTTAAGGGGATTTGCATACACTTTGGTCACACCGTGTAGAAATGAGAACACTTTTCATACATGCTCCCTCCATTTCAGGGAACCATAATGTTTGGGGGGCAGCACGGTGTTGCAGTGGGTAGCGCTGCTGCCTCGCAGTTGGGAGACCTGGGGACCTGGGTTCGCTTCCCGGGTCCTCCCTGCGTGGAGTTTGCATGTTCTCCCCGTGTCTGCGTGGGTTTCCTCCCACAGTCCAAAGACATGCAGGTTAGGTGGACTGGCGATTCTAAATTGGCCCTAGCGTGTGCTTGGTGTGTGGGTGTGTTTGTGTGTGTCCTGCGGTGGGTTGGCACCCTGCCCGGGATTGGTTCCTGCCTTGTGCCGTGTGTTGGCTGGGATTGGCTCCAGCAGACCCCCATGACCCTGTGTTCGGATTCAGCGGTTTGGAAAATGGATGGATAATGTTTGGGACAGATGGCATCACAGGTGGTTGTGATGAAATGAATGTGTCCACATTGTCTGCAGAGAGGGCAGAATCTGCTGGTGCTATGTCTCCTGCAATTGAATAAACCCTCTCACTCGGGATAGGAGTACCAGGTACAGTAAGGAAGCGCTTTGCCATTATGGCAGTATGAGGATATGTGGGTTCATTTTTCCACATCAGTAGTGAGAGCATCTTCTATATAAACGTCTACGCGTGGAAGTGTGTGTGTCTGTGTGTGTGTGTCTGTCTGTCCGACCCGGAAGTGAGAGATGGAGTCGGGATAAGGGCTTCACCTCCGAGGATACAGAAGCTTGCTTAGGTCACTAATATGCAAGCAAGGCCAGCACATCAGCAAAGCAAAACCTCTAAAGAAAGACAAAATCGCTTAGCTGCTAACATCAGCAAAATGGTTTCCCTTTTACTTTTCCTCCCGCCGCTAATCATAAGTGATGCAAGCACGTTGGCAAAACGAATCCTCCTAGGAGAGAGACACCCAGAGTAGTTCCTTTCAATTTCCTGACTTCTCTACATTTCAATTTTTTTTTTCTGACGATTTCAATAGTTTCAAACAGCTAGTATATATACAGTGGGTATAGAAAAGAATCCCCCCCCCCTCTGAAATATTCCCATTTTATTTGCTTTGCAGCCTTAAATGAAAACACACACAAAAAATATTTCTTCCCAGCTTTACTTACTCAATGCAACCGATAACATCCAAGTGAAAGATATCACAGCTACAGTTCAGAAAATTATAAAAAAAATCAAAAACAAGACCTACTGAGATGAATAAAGGATCACCCCCCCATGTCAATGTCATTTTGTCGACCCCCCTTTTGCTTTAATGACAGCCTTGAGTCTGTTGAGATTCTTCTCTGTCAGCTTGCCTACCTAGATTAGTAATATTTGCCCCCCACTCTTCTTTACAGTTTAACTGTTCCAAGTTCGGTCACATTGGATGATGAGCGTTGGTGGTCTGCTATCTTCCAGTCTTTTCCCAGATTTTCAGTGTGATTTAGCTCTGGGCTCTGACTGGCCACACCAGGACATTCACTTTTTTCTCCTTCAGCCACTGTGTGGACAATGTTGCTGTGTGCTTCGGGTCGTTGTAGTGTTGAAAGGTGAACATTCTGCCCATCTTCAACTTTCTGGCAGAGGGTAGCAGGTTTTCCTTCAGAATTTGATGGTATTTTGCCCCATCCATTTTTCCTTCTACCCTAACGAGAGCCCCAGGCCCCCAAAAACAGGATGCTGCCACCTCCATGCTTGACTGTAGGTATGGTGTGTTGTGCATGATGAGCAGCATTGCTGTACCGTTTAGTACTGAGGCCAAATAGTTTGATTTTGGTCTCATCTGATCATAAGACCTTCTTCCACTTGGCATCAGAATCTTCAAGGTGCATTCTGGCAAAGCTCAAACAAGCCTCAATGTGGCCTTTCTTGAGAAGTGCGACCCTCCCGAATAAGCCACAATTGTGGAGCGCTTGTCAAATTGTTGTCACATGTACACAATGACCATTCTTTGCCATCAAATCCTGTAACTCCTTCAAAGTGGCCATTGTCCTCTTGGTAGCCTCTCTTACCAGTTTCCTCCTTGCTTTTCCATCCAGTTTGGAGGATCCAGGGAGGGTCCTAGTAGTACCAGACACTTGCAACTTCTTTATGATGGACTTTACTGAGCTCCTTGGGATTGATGAAGCCTTTGAGATTTTTTGTTTCCATCTCCTGCCTTATGTCTGTCCACAACTCCTTTCCTGAGATCTTTTGAAAGTGGTTTGCCACCCACAGTCAGTTGTTTGCGGTCAGTTGCACTACCAAGCAAGGGAATGAATACTCCAGGAACAGCTTCACTAATCACACGGATTACAACTGATTACAGGTGGAAGGAAGCCAGTAACCGCAATGGAAATGGTGGGCACTGACAGCTGATTGAGTTGGCGGCGGGGGGGGGGGGGTCCTTTATTCATCTCAGGATTTCTTATTTTTGATTTTTTTCCACTTGGATGTTAGAGATTGCATTGAATAAGTAAACCTGGAAAAAATATTGGTTTGTGTGTTTTCATTTAAGGCTGGAAAGCAAGAAAAATTGGAATATTTCGAAGGGGGGGATTCTCTTCTAGGCGGCACGGTGGCGCAATGGGTAGCGCTGCTGCCTCGCAGTTAGGAGATCCGGGTTCGCTTCCCAGGTCCACCCTGCGTGGAGTTTACATGTTCTTCCCGTGTCTGCGTGGGTTTCCTCCGGGTACTCCGGTTTCCTCCCACAGTCCAAAGACATGCAGGTTAGGTGCATTGGCGATCCTAAATTGTCCCTAGTGTGTGCTTGGTGTGTGTCTGCATGCCCTGCGGTGGGCTGGCGCCCTGCCCAAGGTTTGTTTCCTGCCTTGTGCCCTGTGTTGGCTGGGATTGGCTCCAGCAGACCCCTGTGACCCTGTAGTTAGGATATAGCGGGTTGGATAATGGATGGATGGATGGATGGATTCTTTTCTATACCCACTGTATGATAATACTATGGGGCTCTGCCCCCTGCTTGCTTCACTTGCGGTATTCATTATATACTAGCCGATGCCCACCGTAGCATTGAAGAATAGGAATGGAAAACGGTGAGAAAGGAATTCAGAAATCAAGAAGAAATAAATACTTCTTGAAAGACACAGTGTGCATGTAGAATTTCCGGCCAAGCAGGATTACATGTGAAAGTGCTAAATAAATCAGGCTTTCTGAATTTACGTACTATGGCCATAGTTTTGTTGCATGTATCTTGGACTTCCTGGAAATGTGGATGGTAATATGATCATTTTGTCTACATGTACCTTGTTATTTTCAGCGTTTGCTTGCAGTGCGTCTGATAGTCCTTTGTATTGTTCCATGCGCAGATCTTGTTGATGTAATCTGAGATAGTTGAGACGCCATCCTCTGTTTTAACATGCGCATCTATGACGTACTGTTGGAATAGTTTGCCACAGGAGTGCAAAATACTAAATGTATTCCTCATTGCTAATCTGTACGCGTAAAATTGGCATTGAGTACGCCTTATTCGCTTGTCGGTTCTTTTATTAGGAACATGTTGTAAATCTTTGTGCCAGCCAATGTCTCTGTAAGGGAATAAGAGTGGGTAAACCATAGGATCTTAATTAATATTAAGCGTGGAAATCTGTTTACAGGAGTTGCCTATGGGATAGATGCAAATGTCCCTTTCGGCAAGGCGCTTCGCCATCTTCTCCGACGAAAATCGCTGTAATGTTGGGGCATTGTATCGTCGTAAGTCCTGCCCAGGGTTTTCCTTGAAAATCATTCGTACAGATGCTGTTGGATTGGACTGAGCGATTTCATGCATGTGTTTGTATGATTTAGTGAAGGGGTTGATGGTTCTGAGCATGGAATCTAGCTGGAGAAGTACATTTTCACTAAACATACAGAGTTTGCTTTATTTTGTAAGCGTACTTCAGTATCTTGCGCTGTGTCAAAAACATACAACTGTCCATATCCTGGAGAGGTAGAAGTGTTAGCGTATAGTGGAGAGATTTGGTGATAAATTTGCCCGTGTATTTTAAAACAGTATGGTCTGTGGTCAGGAGGTTGAGTTATCTGTGAACCCATGGAAGCAAACGCTAGAGAAGAGATGTATTCTCGAATGTGTTCACGATAATTTTTAGCTTCTGATGTTTGCTGTGTAAGAAGCTGTTGTAAAGACACAGGTGGCTCCCGCAAAGGTGGTAAAGCTACTTTACCGTTGTGGCAGCACCTCGAGTACTTGTTGGATGTATTATGCTCAGCAGGCCAGTATAGTGCATGACATGGAAGACGATGAACAAGAATCGAGAAATGTCGTGTCGGCTGCATGTGGGCGGGACTGGTTTTGAAGTGGAAGCAGGACGAACCAGAAGAGAAATATATATAGAAGAGATGTGAGCATGATCTTTCAGATTCATATAGAAATCCAAGAAAACTTTTTTGTTCATGTTTTTCAGATAAATTTTGTGTAAAGTGCGATACTTTTGGACGTATGGATTTGTATCCATTATTGGCTGTAGAATTTGTAATATGTCCGATCGTTTAACTCTTTTGATTCTATGTTGCATCACTTCTCTGTGGTCCTAAATATAAACCTGAACGAATTGTGGTTTCTTTGAAATTAAACTTGTCGTAGCTTTAATTGTTGTGGGACCACAGATTCTCATAGCGTATGGTCCTGAATCGTGTAAATTTACATTTTGAGCATTGAATGAAGCAAATTTATTTTTTGTAGATTTGGATATTTTTCCTGTAGTGTTTGTAGATTTCGCTTTCACTAAACTTTAAAGCCGAACAATACAGTGAAACCTCGGTTCACGAACATCTTAGTACACGTAAAAATCGGTTTACGACCAAAAAGTCTGCCAAACTTTTGCCTCGGTTCACGACCACACACTCGGTATACAAACAAGCCAGTTTCCCTTTCGGTTTGTACATGTTCAGTCTCTCCCTGTGCATTTCCTGTGCCGCGAGCAAGAGAGAGAGAGAACGAGAGCGCGAGACACACACACACACTCACACTCACACAGGAGCAGAGGCACACACACACAGGAGTGTGCGAGAGAGAGACGCACACACTCACAGGAGCACGCGAGAGCGAGGCGCACACACACACACACACACACACACACACACGAGAGCGAGGCGCACACACACACAGACAGACACACAGGAGCATGCGAGAGCGAGGTGCGCACACACACACACACACACACACACACACACACACACACACACACACACACACACACACGAGCGCGCGAGAGAGAGACACACACACACACACACACACACATGAGAGAGACACACACACACACGAAAGAGAGTGAGCGAGAGAGGGAGGACTGGACGCATAAGGTAGAGAAGCCTTGTTTTTGTTTTCAGTTCTGTTTACAGCGATCGGTTCGTAGTGTGCATTGTTGCAATGTTACTTTTCTTGGTGGTTTATTAAATTATGGATTTTTCAAATGTTCATTTTTTTCCCTGTGCTTAAAACTCATTTAAAAAAAAATAGTGTTTTTAGCGAGCGGTTCGTAGCGCTAAAGCGTGAACTATTGCTGTGTTAGTTTTCTCTGTTGTTCAAGGTTTTCACAGTGTTATTCAATGCTTTTACATTACGCTGTGCATTCTATGATATAATTAACTATATTTGTGCTTAAAAACTAAAAAAAATATATATTTACATACAGTTCGTATCGTCTGGAGTGGAATAATTGTATTTACATGCAGTCCTATGGGGGAAATTGCTTCGGTTCACGACCAAATCGGTTTACAACCAGAGTTTTGGAACGAATTATGGTCGTGAACCGGGGTTCCACTGTATCTACATACTTCTGTCAAATCACCTCTGTCCATATATTCGATCTCTTTTTGCTGTTCCATTATTTAACAGAGTAATAATTTCTGTATTTTAGCGTTTGTGATCTTTACTTTGTTTTTTGAGAGTTTCGAATTATAGTACTTTCGTAATCTCTAACCTGCTCTGTATGTAAATCGCGCCAACGTTTTTGAACCTCTTTGCGACGCTCTACTTTGTCTTTTACTCTTTGTCTTTTATTTCCGCCCCTGCTTGGACCTGTTAGGTTTTCAATTCCACTTGGTCTGGGCTGATTATAACTTTCCTTATTTTCCAAAGTTGCATTTTATTATTGTTCTTTTTTGAATTCTTTTCTCTCCCACGCTTTTGGGCCTCTTTTCAACGTGCTGCCCTTTCTTCTTCGCTTAGTCGTTGACGTTTCATCTAGAATGTATAAAATTATTCTCCAGGAAAGGATTACATCGAAGGAAACAAATAGATTGTATGTCTTGTATTAAAATGAGGAAAACATAAAAATTTAACTGTGTCTGACAAAAGCATTCACACGAATGAGAGGTGAGTGGACCGTGGGCCTGGTTAAATCTCTTGGGCACAAAGTCTCATCTCGCGGGACTTGAAGTTATCTGTGAAAAAGTCTCTTCTCATCCCAGGATTTTTTATATAATAGAGAGACACACAAGGCCTGCTCGCTTTGCTCGCCTACCCCCTGCGTTTTGAACCCGTGCCCGCTGGGCAGCCACGTGTGAGGATGACGCACGTTTAATACGGAGCGTTCGCCCATGTCACTCTGGGGCCCCCTACTGTTAATTCGGAGCTCCGTCCGTACTATTATGCGGTGCATTGTGGACTACTGCGGACCCCGTAGTGTTTCCCGTTTCAGTTTGTATCTCGGTCAGTCGAGCTTTTGTTTTTAAAGCTTTTGAATTCCAGTCTTCATTATCTGTAACCTGCTGTCCATGTGTTTGGCCCCCTCGTTTAACCTGTTTATGACGTTTTACTTTGCTTTCTACTCTGTCTTTCATTTCTGATCTCGCTTTATTCTGCTTTTGTTTTAATGACACCTGGTCCATGGTGAATATATTTTTCCTTTTTCGAGTAATAATTTTCATTTGTTTGCGATACTGTGATGTTTATCGTACTGTTAATAATGCATCACTGTAATGTGATTCACCTATACTGTATAGTTTGGACGTGTGAGGATGACGTATGTTTAATACGGAGCGTTCGCCCGTGTCACTCTGGGTCTCCCCACTGTTACTACGAAGCTCTTTCCGAACTATTATGCGGTGCATTGTGGAGCAGTGCGGACTCTGTAGTGTTTCCCGTTTCACTTCGTATCTCGTTTAATCGAGCTCTTTCTTTTTGGAGCAGTGCCTGCCTGGTCTGCGGCATTTCAGACGCACGTTGTAGGCGCCTGCGTTCATTAATTATATCCAGGCAGGCGCGTGTTTGTATCTCGGTCACTCGAGTTGTGTCGTGTTGAATCTGTGCCTGCTTTGCCTACGCAGTTTGAGACGCGCGTTGTAGGCCTCCACGTTCATTAGATCTGTCCACGTGGGCTCGGTGTCGAAGCTGTGTTAGTTGTTGAGCTGTTTGGTTTTGGAGCCGAGACAGTTTTGCTTCCGCGGTTTCAGACGCGTGTCCGTACCATCGCGGGTTTGATGTACGAACCTTTGTGGACTCCGTAGTGTGTCCCGTTTCACTCTGGGGCGGGGCGTTGACTCCTCTTGTTTTACTATGTCTCCTCCTGCGCCTTCACCACGCTAACAATAAACACTGCCCTCACCCACCTGGAAATAGGAAATACATATGTAAGAATGCTGTTCATAGATTACAGCTCAGCATTCAACACCATCATCCCCTCAAAACTCGTCTTGAAGCTTGACGACCTTGGGTTGGGGACGACCATCTGCAGATGGATTTTCTCTTTCCTCACAAACAGGCCCCAGGTGGTGAGAGTCGGCAAACACACGTCCTCATCACTCATTTTAAACACAGGAGCGCCGCAGGGCTGTGTGCTTAGCCCCCTCTTGTATTCCTTGTTCACCCATGACTGTGTTGCAAAACACGGCACAAACACCATCATCAAGTTTGCAGATGACACAACCATCATAGGCCTTATCACTGACAACGATGAGACGACCTACAGAGAGGAGGTGCTGGCATTGAGTAATTGGTGCCTAGATAACAACTTGTCTCTTAACGTCAGCAAAACCAAGGAGATGATTGTGGACTATCGAAAACAACAAGGCAGAGAACACCAGGCCATCTACATCGGCGGCATAGAAGTTGAAAGGGTTAACATCTTCAAGTTCCTCGGAGTAAACATCACCAAGGATCTCTCGTGGACCCTTCACATAGACACTGTGGTCAAGAAAGCTCGCCAGCGGCTCTACTTCCTGAGGAGGCTGAGGAAGTTTGGCATGAATGCCAACATCACCTCAAACTTTTACAGGAGTGTGGTCGAGAGTCTGCTGACGGGCTGCATTATCGTCTGGTATGGGAGCTGCACTGCCAGCAGCCGGAAATCACTACAGAGAGTGGTGAAGGCAACAGAGCACATCACGGGCAAGAGTCTTCCTGCCATTGAAGACATTTACCTCCATCGGTGCTTGCGTAAGACAAGCAGCATCATAAAGGACCACAGCCATCCAGCACGCCAGCTGTTCTCCTTGTTACCGTCTGGCAGACGATACAGGAGTCTGGCTGCTCAGACTACAAGACTTAAGAACAGTTTTTACCACCAGGCCATTCGACTCCTCAACAGCAACACCTGAACACTTACATACACTTACATTACATCTACATTGAACTACTCACACACAAACTGTACCTGCACACACTCAGAATACTGACTGGAACATGCATCTACACTTTATGGAATATGCATCTGTACTTATAAAACATTATCTGTGCAATAACTGTCATTTGTACTTGCTGCTCATTCAACTCATATTGCTCTATAACTTCTTTTAAAACGTACACATTTTATTTTATATGGCTTGTCTATTTTTAACTTGTAATCTTTTTTTAAGCTTTATTGGATCTAGGCTGAGTGACTTGTTTTTCTCGTCATACACATTTCATTGTATGTTGACCCTGTGTTAACCTATATATGACAAATAAACCTAAACCAAACCTAACCTAAACCTAACCTAACCATTAGTGCCACTCACAATATGGCGGCGACGCCTGCGCCTTCCGTATTATGTCGGTTTTTACCATGCTGTGTAGGCGCCTTTGCCTTTTGTACTTTACCGCGCCTTCCGACGCACGATGTAGGCGCCTGCACGTTCCGGGTCCGCCTCCGCTGTGTGGTGTGGACGTGTAACTGTCGTTGTTTCTGCCTTTATATTCTGTATCTCGGTGTGCATGTGTTTCGTGCCTAGGTTTTTTTGAAGCTGTTGCATTTCAGTTTTCATCATCTGTAACCCGCTCTCCATGTGTTCATCCCCGTTCTTTAATCCCTTTATAAAGTTTTACTTTGTTTCCTACTCTGTGTTTTATTTCTGACCTCGCTTTATCCTGCTTGCAGCATGTCAGACGGTTCGTAGTCTCTCTCGTTTTACTCTGGGCAGGGGGGCTTTGTTCTGTAACCTGCTCTGCATGTGTTTGTGCCTGTTCTTTAACCTCTTCAAGACGTTTTACTTTGTTTCCTACTCTGACGGTTCGTAGTCTCTCCCGTTTCACTCGGGGAGTTTGTGTGGCACTTGCGCACTATGTCTTTTGCGTCCACGGGCAGGTCCCTGCGTCCATATCTGGTTTACCATTCTCGTTTAGTAATATGGATATAACGGGCCCCTTCTACAGGCAAGCTGTTGTACAACGTGGTGACAATACAACTTGCCTGAAGAAGGGCCCCGAGTTGCCTCGATAGCTTACATATTATAATCTGTTCAGTTAGCCAATACAAGGTGTCAATTTGCTTGACTTCTCATTGCTTTCACAGGATTAATAAAGTTTATCTCATCTCATCACATGGACTAGTTTTGACAGTGGCCTCCATGTTGCAAAGATACATTTTCGGCCCCCGTTTTTTTTTTTTCCTTCTTCTCTAAAAGTATGTTATTGCTGTTATTTTGTTGTTTTTCATTTTTTTTCTGTTTTTAAATTACAGGTGAGTCTGAAGATAAGGCAAACATTTCACGTTTTAAGGTAAATATGCAGTTTTTTTTTTATCAAGTTAATGCAGCAGAAAAATATTCTCAAACGTAATGTAATGCATCATCATGGATTGATGAATCCTGTTCCAACAGCAACAAGCGTAATGCATGATCTAACTTAGGACCCATCACAGGGCCCTCTCGTGCCCACTTCGCACAGGACCAATTTAGAATCTCCATTTTATCACGGAGGCACATCACTCAGATGTGGAAAGAAAATGCATGCAGCTCTGTGCTGGCAACAAGCTGGTGCTGGATTTGAATCTTATATTTACATTTACATTTGTTTGCTTAGCAGACACTGTTATCCAAAGCATCTTACAAAGCAAAGCAATTCAACATAATCAAGTAAACATCAGCCTAGGGGACTGTTTCGGAAGAAGTGTAGCACTACAGGGTTGCAAAATTGATTGTCACAAGTGGAAAGCTCAGCAAAAAATACAGATTACAGGTAAAATGATGTGATTGATGCGCTTTCCCGTTAAGTTATAATGGAGTTTTCTCACCGGTTCGGAGCCGAATCCTGTCCTAGAAGCCATTGTCACCTGGGTGTATGGCTTTAAAGTATCCCTCCCTGAGAAACGGAAGACGCAAGCTTCGATGGTAAGAAAGGCGATGGCGCACACACACAGATGTCCGCCAATGGTTAGCCAACACTTGTAATCGTTGAGCGCATAAACCAATCCACCATGTTGGCCTCTCGTGCTTTTTTTGGGGGGCCCCTTGAACTCCCTCTTCCTGGTTCCTCCTCTCCTCCTTCCTTTTGAAGAAAGTCTGTCCCCCCTTTGGTCACAAAACAGCACGTTTAAGCAAGGACCCACAGGCAGACAGAAATGGATAAAGTGAATATCGAATAGAATAGAATGCCTTACACATGTACAATGAGATTAAAAGCAGCTCCTCCGGTGCAGACATATATGTCGAACACAACAAATAATTAAACAAATGGTGCAAAAAGTTGCAAAAAACCTGTTCTGTGACGCTATATACATATGGAAAGAATAAATAACTATTGGGTTATTGCACATTATTTAAGTATTGCACAGTAATGATGATCATGTGCAGTGAGTAGTGGATGTTGGACCCTGAGAGTAATGATATTGTACAGTAGACAGATATTGCACAGTTATTATCAATACCATTTAGATATTGGATATTGCACAGTTGATGGATAGAAGGAAGTCCAGGGATATAATAGTATGTAGTAGCCGCTACAACACATCCCCAAACCCCAATAATCGGTGTGCGTTGGAAAGTTTAACAGGAGGAACCGCAGAATTTGGCAAAGCAGGGAGATGAACATTTATGTGGCACAACGGGGAAGTGCGTGATTATGAGGTGCACCATGGAGGTCAGAGTGGGGGGGGGTTGGGATCTTGCGCTGATGCCCACCACACGCTGAACCACCTAGATTAGGACCCTAGTGCAACGGGTGACACTTCAAGACCACACTTTGAGGTTTTTTTTTACGGTGGCCAAGTACAGGTTTCCCTCACGATAAGCCACAGAAAGTGCGTAGTGCTGAGCGTCAATTGGCATTGTGAACTCGCTAAGAACATGCAAGTGGCCTTGGTCCTTTCACAAATCTAATCAGTTCAGGTTTATTGTCACATGTACAAAATACACAGCAGTGAATCTCTTATTGGCACACTTGAGCAACATGTGCCATGTTACCTCTGCCCAGTGGCATGAATCTAACTGTACAGAATGCAGTAGGTGAAATGTAGCACTGTTTTGAGCAGACAAGCGAACTGGAAATCAAATCAAAATTTATTTATAAAGCACAATTTAAAAAACACCTTAAGTGTAAACCAATGTGCTGTATAATAAATCAATATCATATTAAATCAATGAACAATCAAAAACAAAACTTACATTAATACTGAAACAAATAAGTTAAAGGAACCAATTAGCAGGTAAACAATTAACATAAAACACTAAATATGAAATATTATTAAATTGATACCAGAGTTACTCATATACAGTTAAAGGCAATCGAAAACGGGTGTGTTTTAAGTCTTGATTTAAACAATTGGGTTGATGATGCTGACCTAATTTCAATTGGCAGAGCATTCCATGACTTTGGTGCTAGTACTACAAAGGCACGATCACCCCTAGTCTTCATTGTAGACTTTGGCACGACCAGCAATTGAGAAAAGTAAGAGTTTCCTTTTATGATGCATGAGCTATGTCACCCTAATCGTTGATACCTTCTTTCAAAATGGCCTCCTGCTTGCTAATGCTTACATTTTTGAAACGAAGTTATCTGCCACCCGTTTTCTCATCAAGTATGCAACAAACAAAAATAACCTGGATAGCATTACCTACAACCCTTAAACCCACCAAATCAAGTGCAGGGTCTTGTGCAATCGGAGCCTGTGCAAAACAGCATTAGGAACAAGACAGGAACCAGTCAAGTTTATGGGGCCTACTCAGTCGCACATTTACTGAAGTCGCTGGCAGGAATATGGAACCAGTTTAAGATGATATAGCTATTGAGAGGAACGTAGAGAGCGGACTGGTGTATACGGAACCAGCAACTCGGCAAGATAGGATGGGGCAACACCATTCTGTGACTTTAAAAACCAAAAGTAAAATTTCAAACTGAATCCTAAATTCAACTGGAAGCAAATGTAGCGAGGCCAGAATTGGAGTAATGGACACAACTTTCTGAGAACCAGTAAGAAAACGAGCAGCAGCATTCTGAACCATCTACAGCCGAGAAAGATGAGATTTACTGATTCCAGAATAAAGTGAATTACAATAGTCGAGGCATGATATAATTAAAGCATGGCATACCTTCTTCAAATCTGAGTGCCCCAGGAACGGTTTGACTTTAGCAAGCAGTCTAAGCTGGAAAAAGCAGCTCTTGACAATGGACAAAATCTGTATATTAAAATAAAGATTGGAATCAAGGATAACCCCAAGGTTTTTGATGTGGAGTTTGCAAAACCCAGCTAATGAGCCGAGCTGATCCCCGACAGCCCCATTGGTCCAAATACGATAACCTCAGTCTTACTCTGATTGAGATTCAAAAAATTTACAGCCATCCAATGTTTATGTAGTGAATTTAAGGATTCCTTAGTCATAGGAAAACTAGTAAGCCCGCGATTCGCCAGCGAATCGGATATCCAAGAATGGCAGTTTCTGTTCCGTCTGATATCTGGATGGATGACATATCATGGAGGGTGGGTGCGTCTGGGGAAATGCCATTTAATTACATATGCATATCTGTAGTAAAGCGGTCTCGTTTTGTGGAGACGTGATCCCGTTGCCTTTGCTGACACCGACTGCTGGCAGAGTGGAGAACAGCAAGTTCAGCCCTGCGTCCATATCCGGTTTACGCCGTGTATAGTTTGGATGTCTGGGGATTCCGTACTGTAATACTGTAATGTGATTCACATATGCGCTGAATCCTCTCGTTTTTGTTTTGTCTGTGGCGGGCTTGTTGCAGTGCGGCAGTGCGAGTGCGCCTCGATGCGCCCTGCGCCCAGCGCCCTGCGTCCATATCCGGTTTACAACCTTTTTTGTTTTCTCTGTGGCGGGCTCGTTGCAGTGCGCGTGCGCCTCGATGCACTGCAGTGCGCCTCGATGCGCCAGGCACCCAGCACCCTGTGTCCATATCCGGTTTACAACCTTCGGTTAGTAAGATGAATAACGTAAAAACGAAATGAAATACCATATCTGAGAAATGTGGACCCAAGGGTCTCCTTAAACTCAACTAAAATAGTACCCAAACTTTATAATAAGGGTGGCGCAGTGGGTAGCGCTGCTGCCTTGCAGTTAGGAGACCCGTTTGGGTTCGCTTCCCGGGTCCTCCCTGCGTGGAGTTTGCATGTTCTACCCGTGTCTGTGTGGGTTTCCTCCCACAGTCCAAAGACATGCAGGTTAGGTGGATTGGCGATCCTAAATTGTCCCTAGTGTGTGCTTGGTGTGTGTGTGTGTGTGTGTGTGTTTGTGTGTGTGCCTTGCAGTGGGCTGGCGCCCTGCCTGGGGTTTGTTCCTGCCTTGCTCCCTGTGTTGGCTGGGATTGGCTCCAGCAGACCTCCATGACCCTGTAGTTAGGATATAGCGGGTTGGGAAATGACTTGACTGACTGATATTATAATAACATTTATTATGTCTTTTGTTGTCACCAACGTGCCTCAGAAAAGTGAATGCCATCTTTTATCAAATCAAATCATTTAAAGCAGCAAAGCAGACATTTTTGTTTTAGCATTTGGGCTCATGCCCTTTGAAGACAATTTTAAACCACAAGAACACAATCTACACTGCAGAGATCCTAGGGAATGGTGGGAAAGAGACCTTTCAATTAGCATTTTAGAAAAGGAGTAGAACTCGACT
This sequence comes from Erpetoichthys calabaricus, assembly GCF_900747795.2. Lineage (NCBI taxonomy): Eukaryota > Metazoa > Chordata > Cladistia > Polypteriformes > Polypteridae > Erpetoichthys > Erpetoichthys calabaricus. The sequence continues at coordinate 11,046,580 of NC_041396.2, read as the reverse complement.
CTCCATAGAATACCCTCTAGGTCTGTATGTGCCAAGCTTCCTATCCTTCAGCTGAATGTCTTTCACCAATCACATTTGTCTCTTTTAAAATTGTCAAAAATGTTCCCAGGGCAAAACCCAACCCGCGAGCGTTGCTATCAACTGTAGCTCCAGCATCACTAGGTGTAATGTTTTGGAAATGCAACAAATGAATATCATATGCTGATCACTTCTCAGATAGCCTTGGTGTTAAAAAATCATCTCGTAATCCATTAACTGTGATATTTAGTGCACTACTGGGCGACATTAACAAGCTCAATGAACGGGATGGGCTTCTCTCAAACTTCTTGTATTCCATAAGCCTTATTTCCCCTAATGTACCATTTGAACATTTTCAACAGGCTGAAGGTCGGGAGCTCTCCAAAGAGGAAAAACAACGCTTGAGAAAAGAAAAGAAGCAACATAAGAAATCAAAGAAGGATGACCAGGGTAAAACAGAAGAGATCAAGGGAAAAGAGAAGAAGTCAACGATGACATCAGATAGACAGCAGGCCCAGACAAATTTGCCAAAAGGTAGGGTTCAGTTAACCAATGAAGAGAAATCTTTACTATTTACATGGACGTATTTTTCTTTGACTGGATGAGTGGAGATGGGAGAAAAGTAAGAGTTTGCTTTTATGATGCATGGGCTATGTCACCCTAATCGTTGATACCTTCTTCCAAAATGGCCTTCTGCTTGCTAATTCTTAAATTTTTGAATTGAAGGTATCGCTAACCCATTTTCTCATGAAGAAGGCAACAAACAAAAATAATGTGGCCTTAAACCCACTAAATCAAGTGCAGGGTCTTGTGGAATCGGAGCCTGTGCATAACAGCATTAGGAACAAGACAGGAACCAGTCAAGTTTATGGGGCCTAGTCAGGTCACTGGCAGGAATATGGAACCAGTTTAAGATAATTTAGCCTTTATTGGATGGAACATTTTCATTTATAAAAAGGATGAAGTTGGCAATAATGTTTAGGCACATTCACAAAATCCTCAGTTGGTATCAACAGGCTTAAAGTGTGCTAAACAAACATTTTCATATCTTTGCAGTACCACCGCCAACCTGTATTGTTGTGATCAGGCAGGATGGTTCTATAAATTCGCTAGATTTTGACCCTGTCATCTGTATGTTTGGATTGAAATCTTCACACGAGGTGAAGTTTTTCCAATCTTCAAGTTTGTTCACTGTATACTATTGTACACTGGAAATGAGTCATTTGAGTCTGTCAACACAATTACTTAATTTTTACAAACTGAATTATTAATCAATTACTTGTATTATTGTGTTTATTTCTCTAGTCAAACAGTAATGGACTGGCATCCTGTCCAGGGGCGGTTCCAGCCTTGCACCCTGTGCTTTCTGGGATAGACTCCAGCTGACCCACACCCCCCCCTAAAGCGGGTTTGGAAAATCAGTGAATGCATCTCTCTGATCACTAAATTGACACATTTGGGATGCTCTATCGCTTTTTGTGAGCCTTCATCATCACCAGCATTTTTTTTTGGCTTTTGTATTTGTTTAAATCAAATAAGTATTCGTCATATGAAAAAGTTTGGGAACCCCTCTTAATTCTTTGATTTTTGTTTCTTATTGGCTGAGCCTTCAAAGTAGCAACTTCCTTTTAATTTATGACATGCCTTATGGAGACAGTAGTATTTCAGCAGTGACATTAAGTTTAGTGGATTAACAGAAAATATACAATATGAAACATAATAAAATTAGACAGGTGCATAAATGTGGGCACCCCAGCAGAGATATGACATCAATATTTAGTTGAGCCTCCTTTTCAAATCTAACAGCCTCTAGACGCTGTCCTCCTATAGCCTTAGATGAGTGTCTGATTCTGGATGGAGGTATTGTTGACCATTCTTCATACAAAATCTCTCCAGTTCAGTTCAATTTGATGGACAGCCTGCTTCAAATCATTCCATAGATTTTCGATGATATTCAGGTCAGGGGACTGTGACGGCCATTCCAGAACATTGTACTTCTCCCTCTGCATGAATGCCTTTGTAGATTTCCAACTGTGTTTTGGGTCATTGTGTTGTTGGAATGTCCAACCCCTGCGTAATGACTGATGCTTGAACATTATCCTGAAGAATTTGTTGATATTGGGTTGAATTCATGCGACCCTCGACTTTAACAAGGGCCCCAGTCCCTGAACTAGCCACACAGCCCCATAGAACCTCCACCAAATGTGGCAGTAGGTGTCAGGTGTTTTTCTTGGAATGCGGTGTTCTTCTTCCGCAGTGCTTTTTGTTATGAGCAAATAACTCCATTTGTGTCTCATCAGTCCAAAGCAATTTTTTCCAAAATGAATCTGGCTTGTCTAAATGAGCATTGGCATACAACAAGCGACTCTGTTTGTGGCGTGAGTGCAGAAAGGGCTTCTTTCTCATTACCCTGCCATACAGATATTCTTTGTGCAAATTGTGCTGAATTGTAGAACGATGTACAGATACACCATCTGCAGCAAGATGTTCTTGCAGGTCTTTGGAGGTGATCTGTGGGTTGTCTGTCACCATTCTCACAATCCTGTTCATATGCCGCTCCTGTATTTTTCTTGGCCTGCCAGACCTGCTGGGTTTAACAGCAACTGTGCCTGTGGCCTTCCATTTCCTGATTCCATTCCTTACAGTTGAAACTGACAGTTTAAACCTCTGAGATGGTTTTTTGTGGCCTTCCCCTAAACCAGGAGACTCAACAATCTTTGTTTTCAGATCTTTGTAGAGTTGCTTTGAGGATCCCATGCTGTCACTCTTCAGAGGAGAGTCAAAGGGAAGGAAGCACAACTTGTAATTGACCACCTTAAATACCTTTATATCTCATGATTGGACACACCGGTTCTGTGAAGTTCAAGACTTAACGAGCTCATCACACCAAGTAATCAGCATTGAGCAGTGACATGCATTCAAATCAGCACAATGACAAGGGGACCCACATTTGTGCCCAGCAAGTTTTTCACATTTGATTTAATTTCATACAACTAAAAACTGCGTCACTAAGAATCTTTGTTCGGAAAACACCGCAGTACTCAGATGTTCCTAGGAAATGAAAGACATACCACTGTTATCTTTAATGTTGAAAGGAGAGTCAATTATTATGCAGGCTGAGAGGGGTTCCCAAACTTTTTCATATGACTGTATGTGTGGGTATTACCAAATGTTACTTCATTCAAAATTGTCCTTTTGTGCCCTTTAGCTGTTCCAGCTCTAAACTCCTTCGAGACGCCTGTGACCGGAGATAAAGCACCATCAGGAAAAAGCAAAGCAGAGATTCGAGCAGAAAGGAGGGCACGGCAGGAAGCCGACAGAGCATCCAAACAGGTCCAGAAAGGAGAGTCTTCTGTAACGGCAGCTGTGTCTGGGCCTTCCAAGACCAAGGCCATTCCTAGTGAACCACAGCCAGGTAGGGGAGTTCCTTAGTTACCAACTTACTTTGGTCTATTTGCTTTCAAATCTGAAATGTTAAATTAAACAAGGAGCTCAGATAAAGGGAGAAATTGAAGATCTTGTTTCATCTTAAGATTTTTGTCATTTAATTTTTAAATGCCGTTTGCCTATGATGCAAGAAAACGCACACTGCAAATAGCCGTGTCTGTCGGTCCATCTAACCCAGGGATCTCAAACTCGTGTCCTGGAGGGCCGCGGTAGTTGCAGGTTTTTGTTTTTGCTGCTAATTAACTTCTTTTGAATTAATTTTAATTGACTTGTTTTTTTTAACATTTGTTCCCCCGAATTGCTTTATTGTTTTCCTTACATGGCACCCAAACTGAAATGAAATATGAAGTGAGTGAGCCAACAGAAGACCAACTAAGTCAGGGCCTCAGACTCCAAACAATTTCACTCCAACCAGTTCCTTAATCAGGCACCGAGTCTGGTCGTTAATTAAACTCGTTCTTTAATTCCATAGCTTGTTGCTGCTCTCGTGGTGCAATAGCAGACATTTCCAAAATTGTGGATTGTCTCTTTTCTAAGAGATCTGTTAAAATGTTTTGGAGACCTGAGCAGATCAACATTCTTGAGACCTTCATCTTCCTTTTTTTTTCCCAGATATTGTATGATGGACACAGTTAGCTGGTCGTGTTTTCGCTCATTTTCCATCTCATTATTATTTGGCTGCTAATTAAGGAATAAGAAACCATTAAGGGGTCTGAGTCTTCAAGAGCAAGTCAATGAAAATTAATTCAAAAGAAGTTAGTTAGCAGCAAAAACAGGTCACTCATTAAGAAAAGGGTGAGAATGAAAACCTTAAACCACTGTGGCCCTCCAGGAGTTGGGGACCCCGGATCTAACCGCATGCAACACCTTGACCCCTTAAACCCCTTCCAGGGGACTGGTTTTTGTAAAAATTTGGCACACCTATTCTTGAGTGAAATTTGTCATAAACAGTTCAATTTTTGCTGAGATATCTCAAAACAGACCACACTGTACAAAGTTTTTTGAAATTTCAAAATCTCCTATTGAAAAGCATCGGCAAAACTGCAAGCCCGGCTAACTCAAAACGGAAATCTTCTGTGCAACTTCAACTACAAATTAGTTCACTGTTTCAATTTTACCTCAACAGCATTTCCACCAGCGTGTATGTTTTGTAGAGTTTCTGCTTTTAATAATAATAATAATAATTCTTTACATTTTATGTAGCGCTTTTCTCAATACTCAAAGCGCTCTCCATGCAGGGAGGACCCATGATGACCCATGGCTACCCGAGCCGCTCTGAAAAGTGGAATTAGAAAAGCCAAGACGGACCATAAAAGGAGCAAAGAGTCCCACCTGTCCAGCCACAATACCCGGGAGGTGTGGCAGGGAATACAAATCATCACAAACTACAGAGGCTGTGATGCAACAACAGCAGATCTGAGTGCGCCGCTAGCAGAGGAGCTAAACTGCGTCTTTGCTCGCTTTGAATCATCACAACAGCAGCACTCACCTGCTCCAGCCCTGCTCCCACCCTCACCGGGTCCCTGCACCACTCCACTCACTGTAAAGGGGCACGATGTCAGATGGGTGCTCCTGGCAGTGAACCCCAAGAAGGCTTCCGGCCCAGATGGAGTGCCTGGTAGGGTGCTCAGAGCGTGTGCCCGCCAGCTCACCTTTATCTTTACCAAAATCTTCAACCTCTCCCTAGCCCAGGCAGTCATTCCATCCTGCCTAAAATCAGCCACAATCATTCCAGTGCCGAAGAAGTCTCCCATCACCAGCCTAAATGATTATTGCCCTCTGGCCCTCACTCCAGTAATCATGAAGTGCTTCGAGAGACTGGTTCTCCAGCACATCAAGGACTATCTCCCCCAAGACTTCGATCCCTACCAATTTGCATATCGCGTGAACAGATCCACAGAAGACGCCATTGCTGTAGCTCTCTTCTCTGTGCTGAGCCTTCTGGAGCAGCAGTAGAGCTACGTCCGGATGCTCTTTGTGGATTACAGCTCAGCTTTTAATACACTCATTCCTGACATTCTCATCACCAAACTGGTCACTCTTGGCCTCCCCCCTCTCACATCTGTCTTACCAACTGGCTCCAGACTGTGAGACTCGGCCCCCACCACTCCTCCATTCGCACACTGAACACCGGTACCCCCGCAAAGCTGTGTGCTGAGCCCCCTTCTGTACTGTCTCTACACCCACGACTGCAGTGTGGCCCACAACAACAACGTCATCATCAAGTTTGCTGTTGACACCACAGTGGTCGGACTCATCTCAAAGGGAAACGAGGCAGCTTACAGGGAGGAGGTCCTGAAGTTGGCAGCCTGGTGTTCAAAGAACAATCTGGCTCTGAACACCAGGAAAACCAAGGAGATCATTGTCGACTTCAGGAGGCACAGCACTGACTTAGCCCCCCTTTACATCAACGGCGAGTGTGTGGAGAGGGTCCATACCTTCTGGTTTCTTGGCGTCCTTATCTCCGCTGACATCTCCTGGACAGACAGCATCACAGCAGTCATCAAGAAGGCTCAGCAGCGGTTACACTTCCTGAGGGTCCTCAGAAAGCACAACCTGGACTCCAGCATGCTACTGACCTTCTACCGCTCGTCCATCAAGAGCCTGCTGACGTACTGTATCACAGTATGTTACGGCAGCTGCACCATGGCAGACAGGGAGAGGCTTCAGCGAGTAGTAAAGGCAGCACAGAAGATCTTCGGCTGCCCTCTCCCCTCCTTGATGGACATTTACACCTCCCGCTGCCTCAGCAGAGCAAAAAACATCATGAAGGACATGCTGCCACCCTGGCTCTGATCTGTTTGACCTGCTGCCCTCAGGGAGGCGCTACTACAGGTGCATCACAACAAGGACAAACAGACTCAAGAACAGTTTTTTCCCAAAAGCCATAACCATTCTAAACTCACACATACACTGACTACACAGTCTAACCCCCCAACCCCTGGACTTCCTTCTATCCATCAACTATGCAATAATAATAATAATAATAATAATACATTTTATTTATATCCAATATCTAAATGGTACTGATAATAACTGTGCAATATCTGTATACTATACAATATCATTACTCTCAGGGTCCAACATCCACTACTCACTGCACATGATCATCATTATTGTGCAATATTTAAATAATGTGCAATAACCCAATAGTGCAATAGTTATTTATTCTTTCCAGTATTTAAATAATGTGCAATAACTCGATTTAGTTATTATTCTTTCCATTTGTATATAGCGTCGCAGAACTTTTTTTTGCAACTTTTTGCACCATTTGTTTATTTATTTACTTGTTGTGTTTTACATATATGTCTGCACTGAAGGAGCTGCTTTTAATCTCATTGTACATGTGTATAGTGACAATAAAAGGCATTCTATTCTATTCTATTCTCCTGGCCATCTGACCGTACCGTTACATTCATCTTTAGAGAGTTAGAATATTGTATTCTATGTAAAAACTCTACTTTTCATATTTATGTTATATACCGTATGCACTCACGGATACGTCAGGACTTGATTTTACAGTACATTTTCTGGTATTTTATAATGTCGGTTATATAAGTCGAATGCAGAAAATTCACACTATTGGTCCAAGGGATTATGATGTGCTAAAGCCCGCCTGAGAGAGTAACCATGGAGCAGATGGCCTTTTTTCCCTATGTGGGTGCGTCAATGCGCTGTAATAGCGTGTGCTCCTAACCTCTCTCTCTATTGTGCCTACGTTACCACCCGGTATTTAATACCCGAGCTATTCCGAAGCGACGTTTGCACTGTTTAGTGTTTTTTGTATCTCACACCCTCATACACCTTTATCGTAAGAGCATCCCTTATCTACGATGGAGCATTCGATCAGAAGAAAATATGAAGCTGATTTTAAATTTAACGTCGTTGAAGTGGCGAAAGAAATTTCTAACTGCGCTGCTGCAACAAAATTCGATGTGTCTGAGAAACCGATGAGAGATTGGAGAAAGCAAGAAGATGTAAAAAAAACCAAAAAAAAAAACAAGTTAAGTGTTGCATTTTTGAACGGGCATATAAGTCGGGGCCTGATTTTATGATCGATTTTTCGGGTTTTAAGACCCGACTTGTACGTGAGTATATACGGTAAGCTCACATTGCTTTTTTTTTTTTTACACTTTCTCGTATACAATGTATAGGAAAAGTATTGGAATCCTCGGATAGACCTCCCAGAATCCGTAAATACCATTTCTGTAATTATGTCTGTGTATGTAAACACAATAACGTGAGTACGCTTTCACTTAGGTCAACCAAATTTTGCATACAAGTATTAGGTACAAAACTTGTCCAACATCCAATCAGATACCCAATGCAGTGTCGGTGGAGGGAGCTGGGGGGCTTACGCACACACATATGTAGCTGCATTTGATACGGTAGATCATAATATTTTCCTTCATCATCTTCACTATATAATTGGACTTTCTGGCATTGCTTTGGAGTGGTTTGAGTCCTATCTCACAGATAGGGCTGAGTATGTGGCCTTGGGGGATGCTAAGTCTCATACCCACACTGTCACCTGTGGGATCCCACAAAGATCAGTCCTTGGGCCGACCCTCTTTAACATCTATATGCTACCCCTGGGTCACATCATCCGCAGGCATGGAGTTTCATTCCATTGCTATGCCGATGATACGCAGCTCTATGTGAGACTGGATTCGACTTCTCTTACACCTCCATCAACTCTTTTATCCTGCTTGGATGAGATTGAGGCCTGGATGTCCAAGAACTTCCTCAAGCTGAACAGCACTAAAACTGAAGCTCTTTTAATTGGCACCCCCTATCATTTTCGCTCCTCTGTAAATTGTATTTCCTTCTCTGACTGTACCATTACCCTCTCCCCTTCTGTTACAAATCTGGGTGTCAAATTAGACTCCCATTTGTCATTTGATACACATGTCCATCACCTTTGTAAAATTGCATTCCTTCATCTCTGAAACATACCCAGACTCCGTCCCTACCTCTCCCTCTGTGATGCTGAAAAGCTGGTTCATGCCTTTGTCTCATCCAGACTGGACTATTGTAATGCACTCCTCATCGGGATATCCAACAAGAGCCTTCAAAAGCTCCAACAAATTCAAAATAGTGCTGCAAGAATCCTGATGAGGGTGCGGAAATATGAACATATCTCATCAATCCTTCGGTCACTTCATTGTCTCCCTATCCACCTCCATATCGAATACAAACTCTGTTTGTTCACTCACCAGTGTATCCATGGAAATGCTCCACAATATCTTAAGGATCTCCTTATACTACAATCCACTGCAAGAAACCTCCGTTTTACAAATACCCACTGCCTTCGCTCCCCTGTGACCAAACTTCAAACAATGGGAGACTGAGCCTTTGCGGCTGCTGCTCCACAGCTCTGGAATGTTCTACCAGAGAACCTGAGAACACAGCAGATTGTGGGCTGTTTTAGAAAACAGCTAAAGACTTTTATATTTAGGAAAGCATATTAACAAGAATGCTATAATGTTGTTTTATCTCTGTTTTTATCTTGCTTTGCCTTTGTTTAAACTTTTTATGTACTTTTTACTGCTAATGTAAAGTGCCCTATAAATAAAATGCATTATTATTATTATTATTATATACAGTGGAACCTCGGTTTGCGAGCATAATTCGTTCCGGAAACGTGCTCGTAGTCCAAAGCACTCGTATATCAAAGTGAATCTCCTAATAAGAAATAATGGAAACTCAGATGGTTTGTTCCACAACCCAAAACTATTCATATAAATATGATTAATACAAAATATAAAGTAAAAATACATAAAACAAATTAACCTGCACTTTACCTTTGAAAAGAATCATGGCTGGTGTGAGTGAGTTTCTAAACTCTTGTGGGTTTGCACCCAACGGGACGACACGCGGAAGAGCGTCCCAAAGCAATCGCAGTCTCCCAGCGCTGTAGCAGTTCGCCGTAAAAGTGAATCCAAAAAGATCACGGACATGCTATAAGTGCCTGCAGTCAATGGGTGATACAAGGAACAAGGAACATTATAAATGTGCAGGGCCCTGCCTGACTACTGTGTCTGTTTCAATCTGAATAAAACTGGTGTTGCTAAAGTACTGAGACTCAGCTTTGTGTTTTAATGTGCAAGACGGGGACTCGCACGTCACAGCACACACGGTGCGTGCGTGCACACACAGACACACACACACACACACACACACACACGAGCGAGCGCGCACACACACGCACGCTCATACACACACACACACACACACAAGCGCGCGCACACACAGTCACAATGCTAATGCTGTAGTAAACACACTACGCTCGTATGGATGTTTAATAATAATAGTAATAATTAATAATAATACTATGAGTGAGGCACGCCGACTCAGACAGAGAATAGGAGACGATTGCCCACAATCCCGCAGTGAGAGAGAGAAAAACCATCAGCTCAGTTGTGATCACATGACGCTCAGCAGACAAAGAGTATACATACTACTCGTGCTGCAAGACCTCGCTCGTTTATCAAGTCAAAATTTATTAAAAATTTTTGCTCGTCTTGCAAAACACTCGCAAACCGAGGTTCCACTGTATATTTCTCTTCTGGTTCGTCCTGCTTCCTGTTCAAAAGCGGTCCCGCCCATACGCAGCCGACACGGCATTTCTCGATTCCTATTCCTGCTCTTCCAAACCCTTCTCCACGCTGTCTGAGGCCTCCCATACACCCCCACGCCGCTTTTCTCGATTCCTATTCCTCCTTCGGACTACCGTGTTCCCAGCTCCTCTCTCATGACCCCATTGGTGTCACGTCACTGCCCTATATCTAGCCTGACTGCTTGACCTTTCACTTCAGCCATGTGTGCGCCTGGGAGTCTTTTCCGTAGCCTGCTACAGGAATGTACTCTTTTGATCATTGGCATTGATTTCGCTCCTTGCTGTTGGTTTCACTCCTTCATATTTTCGTTATACTATGACGGTTGTTTCTTAAGCCTTTGTTATAAGATGAACGTCAGTATCTTCTCTGTCGACGGGTTTTTGTACAACGTCATCTCTATTCCGGGATCCGGCAACTGCCTGTTCCTATCAGTGGGTTATTTCTTGACACAAACGGTTGACGAAGGCAATGCACTCTCACTACGACATAGGGCAGTAGATTTCGTTGAAATCACATTGGGACAGATTTGGAGACGTTCTTCCTGTTGTTCTTTCCAACACAAATCGAGTTATCACAACAAGTCAGGAGTACTATCAATACATGGCAACATCTATTCACAGCTGCGTCTTTCAAGAAGTATTTATTTCTTCTTGATTTCTGAATTCCTTTCTCACCGTTTTCTGTTCCTATTCGTACTGTACACCACCGTATGCTAGTTATAATAATAATAATAATAATAATAATAATATGTGTAAAGGGTTCATACAGCAGCACCCTATTCCTGCTGCTTTGAGTGAGTTAAATATAAAAGCACAAAAAAAGTAATTTCTCTGGAAATAGAAGTATTTACGACTGAATTGACTGAACTATTATTATCTGTAAAATATCTCTCTATTGTAAAAAAAAAATAAAAAACTTGCGACAAGATGAGACTTTTTTCCCCGGGGACGAGATGTGATCTTTTGAAGAGTAACCGAGAGATAGACACTTTCGCTTCCCGCGAGACTGACAAGGCACGTCATACTTACAACCTTCAGATGCAGGTCCCGTGATACACATGCAGAGTATGTTAGAGATAATGGAAGTAGGAAAATTTGAAAGTCTCAAAAAATGAGAGTGAAAAGATCACATTAGCACAAACTGAAAATATTACTCGGGGGAAGTAACGGAACAGCGAAAAGAGATCGAATATTTAGTTGCCATACAGGCTTTTAAATGTTCGAAGCTCCGCACGAAATGCAGATCACGCGGCACACAGCAGCAGCAAGCCAACAGCTTCTCAAGCAAAGAGGAGGTGAAAAAAAAAAACCCACTTACTTGTTTCACAATGTATCGCTGTTTAAGAGGGGTTTTCGGCGGAGTGGCTGCATCTCCTTGAGGTGCGGTCAGCCATCCCCTTCACAACGGCGCTTACCGCTGGCCTGTAGGCGAGTGAATTGCAGATCATGCATGAGGGCCGCGGCTGTTCAGAACAAAGAGGAGTTAAAGAAAATGTACTTGTTTCCCATTGTATCACTGTTTAAGGTGAGGGGATTTGGAGAAGCAGCTGCAGGCAGGGGGGGAAAGGGATTGGTGAGCGAAGTGAGCAGGGGGCTAGTTATTGTAAAAAACGAACAACAACAACATTTATATAGTATTATTAGCGTTACATCTTTTCTCAAAAAAATAAGTAAAAAGCGTTGCATGTTTTGGCTTGAAAAATAACATTTTTATTAAGTCTCATCTTTCTACTGTAAAACATGCAAAATATTACAAGTATGAAGTCAGAAGTGTAAAAAGTTTAATAATGATACAAGTAATAATAATAATATGAAATGAATAAATAATAATGATTATGCTAACACCGTATTTGTGTGCTAATCGCTTTATTCAATTAAAACAGATTAGTTTTTTCTATCCCGGTTTTCCTGTGAATTCCATGACTTTTCCATGGCTTCCATTTGGAAACAGCAGATTTGTGGTTCATCCATAAAAACATTTTGAAACCTTAAAAACAGTTCACAATTTACAACTGAACTCCAGCAAAACCAAGGAGCTGGTGGTGGATTTTAGGAGGCCCAGGCCCCTACTGGACCCCGTGATCATCAGAGGTGACTGTGTGCAGAGGGTGCAGACCTATAAATACCTGGGAGTGCAGCTGGATGATAAACTGAACTGGACTGCCAATACTGATGTTCTGTGCAAGAGAGGACAGAGCCGACTATACTTCCTTAGAAGGCTGGCGTCCTTCAACATCTGCAATAAGATGCTGCAGATGTTCTATCAGACGGTTGTGGCGAGCGCCCTCTTCTACGCGGTGGTGTGCTGGGGAGGCAGCATAAAGAAGAGGGACGTCTCACGCCTGGACAAACTGGTGAGGAAGGCAGGCTCTATTATAGGCATGGAGCCGGACAGTTTGACATCTGTGGCAGAGCGACGGGCGCTGAGCAGACTCCTGTCAATCATGGAGAATCCACTGCATCCACTGAACAGGATCATCTCCAGACAGAAGAGCAGCTTCAGCGACAGACTGCTGTCACCGTCCTGCTCCACTGACACACTGAGGAGATTGCTCCTCCACCACAATATGCGACTCTTCAATTCCACCCGGGGGGGTAAACGTTAAAATTATACAAAGTTACTGTCTGTTATACCTGCCTTGCACTCTCCACGTTGCATTTTTTTAACTTGCACTGCATTATCATCACTCTTTAATTTAATATTGTTTTTTATCAGTATGCTGCTGCTGGAGTATGTGAATTTCCCCTTGGGGGATTAATCTGTCTGTCTATCTGTCTATATCTATCTATCTAAAATGCAAGCACTTACTTTGCCCCAGGGTGGTCTTTCTTTTCCCTTTCAGGTCCTTGATTCAAGGAGTTGTGTCTTGTCCATAGCCATCTGTAAAACACTCAATATTTGGGAGAAGTTTCTCTTTCTTTGTGTATAACTGCCTTCTTACCCAAATCACCTCTTTTATGTAATTTATTTTTCCTTACCTACATTTTCTTTATTTGATCTGCCAGACATGACTATTTCTTCATTTACTGCCCCTTCTACTATTTTCTCCACCCTTGCCATTTCCCACACTAGTTGTGCGTTCTTGCATTCAAACAGTGCATGTTTCACAGTTTTGATTTCCTTACACTGTGAATATGGGCATTTTGGGTTTTTCACGGAGTTTCTTTTACACAAGTTTTTGTTTGTATGAAGGATGTCGTGTGTGGCCTGCCATGCTAACTCCTTCAAATTGTTGGGCAGATAATTACATGATATAATCTCCCATATTTTTGTGGATTATACTTTTGAGGTTTCTTTAATCCATCTGGCCGATTTCTTTTCTTTAACTGTTTTTGAGGAATAATTTCCTGCTAATCCACACTTTCCATTCTTCTTCTCCTCCTAAATTGTTTTGTTCTATGCAGTCGGTCATGGGTTTGTAGAGTTTGGGTATGTTGAAGGCATTCAGTCTTCTAACACTGTATATACTGTTAACATACATCTTTTGTGTGGCATATCTGTGAACGGGAAAACTGCTCAGGTATACGGTCATTTACCCGACTCTGTTCAGCATAATGGTTCATCTCTAGAACAATTACTTCTATCACATCACCATCAAGAAATAACTTCAAGTAAAGTAAGTGGATCTTGGCTGTCAACATTCACTTTTATTCCTGGCTGCCCCACAAAATCAAAACAGGATGGTGCTGGTTTATTTGAAGCAGGGTGAACAGAAACCCAAATGTTAACGAGCGTCACTTTCAGATTCATCATTTCACTGTCCGTTTGAATTTCACTGCCTGAAGACAAGTTCACTTCGTCATCACCGCTGATGACAGGCTCCTCAACATCACTGCTCGTATTACTGTCAAGAGCATGCAACACCTGCGCTTATGAAAAACGTTTCTTACGAGATGCCATTATGAGGCAAGGTGAAGATGTGTCTAAACCAGGGGTCTCCAACACATCACTCACGAGCTACCGGTAGCTTGCCACCCCTTTCCAAGGAGCTTGCCAAAGGGTTAATGAATCCTACATAAATTTGAAAACTTGATTAGTCAAATTAGGGGAGGGCGATCTTTCCAAAAAATCCTATCACGATCCTTTTAACACAAAATCATGACACACAATCTGAATTGCAATCTCTCCTTTCAATGTGGCAGACACTTAAGAGAATATCTGGACTCAAACAAATCAAGACCTAAGGAACACTTTATTTTAAATATCAGACAAAGTTGAATTCAATTGTTCTCTCATTCACTAGCTAAACGGAGTTAAGGACCACGCCCCGAAACTGGCAAGTGAGTGAGGATGGCCCTGCCCCTCGGCCCGTTGCGTGTTTCTTGGATTCACGCAAATAAATCTGTACCGCAAGCGAACGATGATACATAGCGAAATGAGAGAAGTTGCAAAATCAACTGGAATGTTCAAGCAAATTATAGAAAAAAGCCTGATCTAAATCCGTGAAGTAGTTCTCTCGTTTAAAGCGGACAGACATACAGACAGACAGACATTGGATTTTCTATATTATATATTAGTAAACCTTCAAAATAATGTGCAGTTAAAGTTTCAACAGCATTCTCAGCATTTCTGGAGCTTAGTAGAGCCAGATAACTATAAGAATCTTCACCAAGCAGCTCTGAAAATGTCTGCTTTGTTTGGGTCTCCATACCTCTGTGAGTCTGACGTGAATGTCATGAAATCAAAGTTCAGCACAAGACTGACAGACAAACATTTAAATGACTCCATCAGAGTGAACCTCAGTGGCTCCACTCCACCAGACACCTCAGTGCCAGTCATCTGACTAACTAAACAACACATCACACATACAACTGGACCTGTGAATAAAGTGACACAGTAACATGTGACAAAATGACAAATGAAGAAGTCAGATCTGTGGATTTGGAATTGCATTGTTTTGTTTTGACAGAATTCATGTTTTAATTCAATAGTGTGAGATACACTAGGAAATGCATACAGACACACAAAATGCACTTGCAGGTGAACGCAATATTTTTTGTGATGTTTTAATGCCAAATGTGAGTTGTGGACACCAACATTTTGTAAAAGTTCAGTCAAAACAAGCGTATTCAGTTTGTTTGGGTTGAAATGAGCAATGAGAATACACGTTAGAAAACACGAGTAGCTCTCGGCCATTTTCATTTTGTAAATGTAGCTGTCAGGATAAAAAGGTCGGAGACCCCTGATCTACAACCTTGCCTGAGAAACGTTTGGGACTAAGGCTTTCAACAGAATTTTCACAGCCTGAGTAATGTTCGAGTCTAACACCAAGGGGGTTAATTAGCTTGTTGATTCAGTGGGCTTGCCCTTGATGTTACCATCTTTGTAGAAGATCAGACTGACCATCACAGAGTTGTAGAAGATGTTAAGGATGTCACTTACTTACCCACATTAAAGGAGCTCTGCCTCCTAGGAAGAAAGTCTGCTCTTTTTATTTATGGTCCGAGGTATAAAGAGTAACGCAGACAGGCCTGTTCCTTTCGGTGCTTCAGTGTTCCTCACACAGTCATTGAGTCTCACAAACTGCCAGAGGTGGGTAGAGCAGCCAAAAATTGTACTCACGTAAGAGTAGCGTTACTTCAAAATAATATTACTCAAGTAGAAATATAAAATTGGTAATCCAAAAAATTACTCAAGTAAGAGTAAAAAGTATTTGTTGAAAAGTACTGAGTAACTGTTTCATCATAATAAATGATTAATTTTTTAGAAATGTAATAAGACAGACGAAAATATAAAAATGTACAAATTCTGCTATTTCCAAATAATAAAAAATGAGTAAAAATAAATAACATCCATCCATCCATCCATTTTCCAACCCGCTGAATCCGAACACAGGGTCACGGGGGTCTGCTGGAGCCAATCCCAGCCAACACAGGGCACAAGGCAGGAACCAATCCTGGGCAGGGTGCCAACCCACCGCAGATAAATAACATCTTTACAAAATAAAGATGCACAAATAACATAAAGTTACAAATCTCAGTTTTTCACAACAAAGCTTTTGAAGCCGATACCTACAGTAGGTGACATGTATGTTTGAACAGTGCAGACTACTTACAGTGACGAGATCTACTCACTGTACACTGACAGTATAATATTACATATTCACTTGCCTTCCAAATAGCACAGCCGATAGAAAACAACAACAAGGCAGCTTGTGTGCGTACAACAAGTCTCACTTTACCTTGACTGTTTGTGTCTGTGCATGTTTGGTTAAAAAGTGCTTGTTCATCACTCACTGAAGTGATGGCTAAGCTTCAGCAGGAGTTGGCTCTCATTTTTCATGTACAAGTGGAACCTTAGATTGTGAATAACTTGGGTTTGCGAGTGTTTTGCAAGATGAGCTAAAATTTTTAATAAATTTTGACATGATAAACAAGCGAGGTCTTGCAATACGAGTAACATGTATACGCTTTGTCTGCCGAGCGTCACATGATCACAACTGAGCTGATGGTTCTTCTCTCTCTCGCTGCGGGATTGTGAGCAATCGTCAAGTCGGTGTGCCTCACTCATATAGTCAACATCCGTACGAGCGTATACTGTTTACTACAGCATTGTGACCACGTGTGTGTGTGTTGTGACGTGTGAGTCCCCATCTTGCACCCCAGAACACGAAGCTGAGTGCCAGGAACAGGAACAGCGCGGTTATTTATTGTAGCGGGATCTGCCACTCTCCTATACACAGACACAGCAGTCAGGCAGGGTCATGCCCAGGTTAGTGGCCAAGTAATACTGTGCCCTGCGCATTTATAATGTTCCTTGTGTCACCCATCAATGGCAAGTGCTTATAGCATGACTGCGATCTTTTCGGATTCGCTTTGATGGCGAACTGCTACAGCGTTGGGTGCCTGCGATTGCTTTGGGACCCTCTTCTGTGTGTCATCCCGTTGGATGAAATCCCACATGAGTTTATAAACCCACTCACACCAGCCATGATTCTTTTCAAAGGTAAAGGGCAGGTTAATTTGTTTTATGTATTGTTACTTTATATTTTGTATTAATCATTTTTATATGAATAGTTTTGGGTTGTGGAATGAATCATCTGAGTTTCCATTACTTCTTATGGGGAAATTCGCTTTGATATACAGTTAGGTCCATAAATTTTTGGGCAGAGACAACTTTTTTCTAATTTTGGTTCTGTACATTACCACAATGAATTTTAAATGAAACAACTCAGATGCAGTTGAAGTGCAGACTTTCAGCTTTAATTCAGTGGGGTGAACAAAACGATTGCATAAAAATGTGAGGCAGCTAAAGCATTTTTTTAACACAATCCCTTCATTTCAGGGACTCAAAAGTAATTGGACAAATGAAATAACTGGAAATCAAATGTTCTTCATTTCTAATACTTGGTTGAAAACCCTTTGCTGGCAATGACAGCCTGAAGTCTTGAACTCCTGGACATCACCAGATGTTGGGTTTCCTCCTTTTGAATGCTCTGCCAGGCCTTTACTGCAGCGGCTTTCAGTTGCTGTTTGTTTGTGGGCCTTTCTGTCTGAAGTTTAGTCTTCAACAAGTGAAATGCCTGCTCAGTTGGGTTAAGATCAGGTGACTGACTTGGCCATTCAAGAATTTTCCACTTCTTTGCTTTAATAAACTCCTGGGTTGCTTTGGCTGTAGGTCTTGGGTCATTGTCCATCTGTATCATGAATCAATTTGACTGCTGTATTTAGCTGGATTTGAGCGGACAGTATGTCTCTGAACACCTCAGAATTCATTCGGCTGCTTCTGTCCTGTGTCACATCATCAATAAACACTCGTGTCCCAGTGCCACTGGCAGCCATGCACGCCCAAGCCATCACACTGCCTCCCTCCACCGTGTTTTACAGATGATGTGCTATGCTTTGGATAATGAGCTGTTCCACACCTTCTCCATACTTTTTTCTTGCCATCATTGTGGTAGAGGTTGATCTTGGTTTCATCTGTCCAAAGAATGTTTTTCCAGAACTGTGCTGGCTTTTTTTTTAGATGTTCTTTAGCAAAGTCCAATCTATCCTTTCTATTTGTGAGGCTTATGAGTGGCTTGCACCTTGCAGTGCACCCTCTGGATTTACTTTCATGCAGTCTTCTCTTTATGGTAGACTAGGATATCAGTACGCCTACCCCCTGGAGAGTGTTGTTCACTTGGTTGACTGTTGTGAAGGGGTTTCTCTTCACCATGGAAATGATTCTGCGATTATCCACCACTGTTGTCTTCCGTGGACGTCCAGGTCTTTTTGTGTTGCTGAGTTCACCAGTGCTTGCTTTCTTTCTCAGGATGTACCAAACTGTAGATTTTGCCACTCATAATATTGGAGCAATTTCTCAGATGGGTTTTTTCTGTTTTTGCAGCTTAAGGATGGCTTCTTTCACCTGCATGGAGAGCTCCTTTGACCGCATGTTGTGTGTTCACAGCAAAATCTTCCACATGCAAGCACTACACCTCAAATCAACTCCAGGCCTTTTATCTGCTTCATTGATAAGGACATAACGACGGACCCTACTTCTGATTTGTGAAACATCACAGCAAAATCTTCCACATGCAAGCACTACACCTCAAATCAACTCCAGGCCTTTTATCTGCTTCATTGATAAGGACATAACGACGGATCCTATGTCTGATTTGTGAAACAGAGGCATGTGATTATTGTTGCTACGTCTGATTGGTGAAACAGTCATGCAGTAGATCCACTGGCAGCTTCTCTCTGGCAAAAATATAGCGTATCTAATGGAAGAAAGTAACAATTCGAGTGTTGCCCAATGTAGCGGAGTAAGAGTAGCGTTTCTTCTTCACAAATGTACTCAAGTAAAAAGTATGGTGCAGTAAAACTACTCTTAGAAGTACAATTTTTTAAAAAGGTTACTCATGTAAATGTAACTCGTTACTACCCACCTCTGCGGTCTGCCCAACAAATAGTCCATTATCCAGTACATTGTAGCCTCATCCACGTGCACATGTGAGTTTACCCCTTAATGGGGCTGGATGGTATTGAAAGCACTGGCAACAACAAAATCATAATCTTCCCAGTGCTGCCAGCTTTATCCGGCATTAAGCAGGTCAGAACCATGATGTTCAAATTTTGTGTTTTGTGTAACACAAGACTAGAGGAACAGTGCTGGTCTTAAGTGTACGCCTTTGTAACGGTGAACTCTCTTTGCAGTTGTGAAGCGACTACCAGAGCACATTCAAGTCGATGATCCTGCAGTCCTGAAGAAACTTGCCAAGAAGCTTGAGCGACAACAGGTAGGTCTTTGAAACAACTCCTTTATTTTCACTCAAATTTTTGGAGACCACCAACGCTTTGGGAAACAAAAGCTCTTTCAAATAAATGTTAATTCCTCTGTGTCTCCACAGCATTATTGCCTGAATTTGTAGGTAATAATTTTGAAGTCAAGCGAATGTTCAGATGCGTGCCGTGGGATTTGGTGTTTCTGTTCAGATTTTAAATTTCAAGTTTTACAGTTGCAAGAACCCACTGATGAAACAGAAATTCCTTTTTAACAGTATGGGGTTTGTTTAATTGAATATCTCCAAACTTGCCATGAGGTACGTTTCCATACAGTCGTGGCCAAAAGTTTTGAGAATGACACAAATTTTAATTTTCACAAAGTTTGCTGCCTCGGTTTTTATGATGGCAATCTGCATCTACTCCAGAATGTTCTGAAGAGTGATCAGATGAATTGCATAGTCCCTCTTTGCCATGAAAATGAACTTCAGTGCATCCCAAAAAATCCATTTCAGCCCTGCCACAAAAGGGCCTGCTGACGTCATTTCAGTGATTCTCTCGTTAACACAGGCGAGAGTGTCAATGACGACAAGGCTTCCTCAGTAATGGCAGCTAATGTGAGTGAGCCAAAGACTGTTAGAGGATGGCCTGGTGGGTGTGAAGAAGAGCAGCAAAGAAGCCAAGAAACACCTCAGGGACAGACTGATGTTCTGCAAAAGGTACAGGGATTAGACTGCTGAGGACTGCTGGGGTCAAGTCATTTTCTCTGATGAATCCCCTTTCTGATTGTTTGGGGCATCCGGAAAGAAGAAAAGGTGAACTGTGCTACCATTAGTTCTGTGTCACACCAACAGTAAAACATCTAGAGACATTTCATGTCAGCCAAGGCAGTGCAGGGCTCACTCACAATTTTGTTTAAGAACACAGCCATGAATAAAGAATGGGACCGAAACATCCTCTGAGAGCAACTTCTCCCAACCATCCAACAACAGTTTGGTGACCAACATGATGGAGCACCAGGCCATAAGACAAAAGTGAGAACTAAGTGGCTCGGGGAACAACACAGGAAACTCCCCATTGAGAACTTGTGGTCAATCCTCAAGAGGTGGGTGGACAAACATAAACCCACCAATTCTGACAACTCCAAGCATTGATGATGCAAGAATGGGCTGCCATCAGTCAGGATTGGGTCCAGAAGTTGGTTGACAGCCTGCCAGGGCGAATTGCAGAGGTCTCGAAAAAGAAAGAAGGGCCAACACTGCAAGTATTGACTCTTTGCACAAACTTCATGTAATTGTCAATAAAAGCCTCTGAAATTTCTGAAATGCTTGTAATTCTACTTCAGTATACCATAGAAAAACACTGAAACAGCAAACTTCATGAAAACTAACACTTGTGTTGTTCTCAAAACTTTTGGCCACGACTGTACACAAAAGGTTATGAACCACTTTTTTGAACCAAAACCTACAGTCTCTCTATCTTGTCTCTCCCAAGGTACAGACAATGGATGATTCATTTTTAATGCATTTTATCCACGCTAATGAAGAAACACTGTATGTACTTGGCTACATGTTCTACCTAGAAATGGCCTCCCTATGGTTCTTCCCTGCATTTGAACAAAATATCTACAGTAATCCCTCGCTACTTCGCGGTTCACTTTTCGCGGATTCACGACTTCGCGGATTTTATATGTAAGCATATCTAAATATATAACGTGGATTTTTCGCTGCTTCGCGGGTTTCTGCGGACAATGGGTCTTTTTACTTCTGGTATTTGCTTCCTCAGTTGGTTTGCCCAGTTGATTTCATACAAGAGATGCTATTGGCGGATGGCTGAGAAGCTACCCAATCAGAGCACGCAGTTAAGTTCCTGTGTGCTGCTGATTGGCTCAGCGACGGAGTGCTGCATTAACCAGGAAGTCTCATCTCACTCATTCAGCATTAACGTGCTCTTGCTACTGCATTCAGGGGATTATCACCTTCATCGTCATCATTTTTACTGCGCAGCATATTCATCACCATCATCACGTCATATATAGCTACGTGTACTTCGCTATACAGTAAGTGTAAACTTATCTACCGATTTCATATTGCTTAGCAGTTGTCCCTGTTATTAATAGAGTAAAGGGTGGGTTGTAAACAATACAGGGAGGGTTTAAAAACGCCCAAATACACGTTAAATAATTAAATAAATATGGTGTCCCTACTTCGCAGAAATTCAGTTATCGTGGTCGGCCTTGGAACCTATCTCCCGCGATAAGTGAGGGATTACTGTATCTGGAAACAAATAGCCTAAACACAAAAGACCATTTTCTTTCAGAGAAAGATGATAATGTAGTTTTTCACAGAGAATTTTCACTCTCTTACCGATTGGAGTATTCCTGTTAAACTGAGGTCCTATGCTCGATGAGTATAAGAGACTAAATAAACGATCCATTTGTTTTAACTGACAAAAACTTTCTTGATATTTTAGTTTATAATTTAAAAATGGAATAAGAATCTGACAATCTAACAACATCACATTAAAGTTTGATAAATTCTGAAAAGAATGATACCAAACATATATATGTAGGTTTTAAAATAAGCCAGTTTTAAAGGGTGACAAATAACGTGACATAAAATCGTTGCACTTTTAGGTTTAGGATTTTTTATATATATATATATATATATATATATATATATATATATATATATATATATATATTGTCAATAAGTTGACGCTTGAGGGCGCTGTTACCCCGTGAAACCCAACAGACAGATGCCGACACAGGGTTAAAAGCACCAAGAAGTAATTTAATTTTCTTCTTCAAAGTGCCCCAAAGCACCTCCACCACCATAAACAATAAATCAATAATCACAAGTACAATAATATTCCTCCTCTCCTCCCAGCAGCTCTGTCACACTCCCTACCAACACCAGCTCGGCTTGCTGGGTCTCCCATAGTCCTTTATATAGTCCTTGACCTGGAAGTGCTTCTGTCCTTCTGTCCATGTGATTCATTAGCACTTCCATGTCAGATGGAGACTTGTATTTTTCTTCAGCCTGGATGTACAGTACTTCTGTACCTCTGTCCCCGTGACTTGGTAGTACTTCCGGGCTATACGGGAAACAAAAATCCCCTCGTCTCCCTGCAGCATCACATGGTGGTCCCCAGGGTACCCAGCAGGGTTGTGAAGCCAAACTCCATCTTCCATGATGCCCTGCAGGAATCCAGGGCACCTCTAGGCTGCAGGGAAGACGCCATCTAGCGTCCTGGATGTGTCGGCCGGGATGAGCTGCCAGCTGTCCATCACAATATATATATATGAGTAGATTTTTCATATTTTGTTACCCCATTTAGTTTGTAGTAATGGCTGAGAAAAATGAAATCTCCTGTTTTCATGCAAAATGGAGATAAAATTTTTAATACATGGTGACCAATGCTGGACAACAGTACACAGTGTTGTGTGATCCACATGTCAAGTCATCTGGTTGTATGCTCACAACATCTCAGACACGTGTATTTTATAACTAAATGTTTAGACTGACATTTTTGCTTTTCTTGATTACAGATTCCTCTGAGGAAAGATTATGGAAACAAAGTCAGCCTCTTCTCACATCTGCATCAGTACAGCAGGAAGGCTCCTCTGACGCAGCAGATGAGGTAAAGTAGACTAGAATAGAAAATGCAATCTTGTGATGGGTACTGCATATTTTATCTTGTTACTCTGGATTGTTTTAATATGCAGTAGCGGTTCAAAAAATAACATTCATAATTTTTATTACAATATCTTCTAAGAAAGCAGTTTGTCTATCATCCCAAAATGTCAAATTGATGTCAGGTAAGTGTGTGGTTACTCAGGCACCTTTTGGTAAGAGCAGGTTAGGGTTAGGGAAATGTGCTGTTTAGTGGGGGGAAAAGGGTTAGCAGTTGTTTCTTCAGTGACAAGGAAAAATGGTTAAAGATATAACAACATCAACAACAACATTTATTTCTAGAGCACATTTTCATACAAATGACGTAGCTGAAAGTGCTTTACATGATGAAGAACGAGAAAAAAGACCAAATAAATAAGAAAATAGAGTTGGAGAACACTAATTAGCATAGAATAAAAGTAAGGTCCAATGACCAGGGAGGACAGAAAAAACAAAATCAAAAACTCCCTATGGCTGGAGAAAACAAATAAAATCTGTAGGTGTTCCCGAGACCACCCAGCCCCCTCTAGGCATTCTACTTTACATAAATGACCTCAATCAGTCCTCATGGTATTCAGGGTTCACATGGAAGAACTTGATGATGACGGTCATGTGTACTTCTGGCCTTTAATCCATCGATGGAGGGACATCACGGTGCTTTGATCAGGTGGTGGTGGTGCAGGTCGCCACCACAAAAAAATGGAAAAAGAACAGAAGAGAAAGTAGGGATTAGTACGGATTATGGAGCCACCAGGAATGATATTGAAAATTAATTGAATGTACAGAGCATCAGGATTAAACTAAAATGAAGCTATGAGAAAGCCACGTTAAAGTAATGAGTTTTTAGCAGTTTTTTTTAAAGTGCTCCACCGTATCAGCCTGGCGAATCGGTCAGCTATTCCAGATTTTAGGTGCCTAACAGCAGAAGGCCGCCTCACCACTTCTTTTAAGTTCAGCTCTCGGAATTATAAGAAGACCCTCATTTGAAGATCTAAGGTTACGATTTGGAGTGTGAGGTGACAGACATTCTGAGATATAAGACGGAGCAGATTATTGAAGGCTTTGTAAACTATCAGCAGTATTTTAAAGTCAATTCTAAATGACACCGGTAACCAGTTTAGTGACATCAGGACTGGGGTGATGTGCTCGGATTTTCTTTTCCTAGTTAAGGTTCTGGCAGCTCCATTATGCACTCGTCGTAACCGATTGATGTCTTTTTTGGGTGGTCCTGAGAGGAGTGCTTTACAGTAATCAAGCCGACTGAAAACAAAAGCCTGAACTCATTTCTCAGCATCTTGCAGTGTTATAAGAGGTCTAACTTTTTCTATATTTGCTATTAGTGAAAAAATGCTGTCCTAGTAATCTAATTAATATGTGATTTAAAATTCATTTAAAAAAATGTTTTGGCTGTATAATCTTCATCATGTGTGCAGCTGAAAAGGATTATTATTATTACTATATTTTGTTCTTTTGGCTAAATCTGATTAAGCATTCCAAATACAGACTCCCTTCTGGTTCTGTTTCTCACAGCATTCCATCAACTGTCATCCACCCTTCAATTGTACGTCTGGGGCTTCAGTACTCGCAGGGAATCATCGCTGGCTCCAACTCGCGCTGCATTGCCCTGCTTCATGCCTTCAAACAGGTAACTAATCCTCTGCATTTCAGGGCCCCTTGATAAAGAAATGGGGGTAAGGTAGCATCTGCTTGACTGATATATGTATATTTTCCCTTTATTTTCATGTTATGTAATGTACTCTATATAAGTGTATGTGATGATATTATTGACACAACCAAAAATCTGAAGATGCTCCACTCTGTTGGGCCCTTGAGTAAGGCTCTTAACTTTTAATTGCTCTGTCCTGAGTGTGATGTTAACCTGCACCCAGCCCTACAAATTCCATGTCATTTGAACTAATGTGGTGCTGAGGTGTCGCCCGCTGCATGGCTGCTCTCGGGGCCTAATTTGGGATCCTGAGGTGATTCGTCACAATGGGTAGGCGGCAACGTGCAGTATCAGTGTGTACTCCCAACCTCCTCTGGGTAAGCAGGTTTGGGAAACCGATGGATGACTGGATATCAGTGTGCATCGGAATGTCCATCTCTGCTTTAAGATGAGCTGAAGTTTAGGAACTTGAACAAGAGTAACAGTTAAAGATGCAATGAATTTTCAGCCAAAAATATCAGAAACTGGTACATTTGGTGTTTGGCCAAATGAGTGAAAATGTTGAATGTGTGACACGGTTTCTGTTGATCTCAGGTGGTGGATATGGATGACTTTCAATTGGCACCTTCTGTTCTATAGGGAATGAGTGATGCATCACACCACATTGCATTGTGGGTTGTGTTTGCCATCTTTAGAGGATCGTACTGGTTTATATAAAATTTAAGTAACAAGTAGTAGTGATATACTACCAGAATTTACAATACTTTCAGAAAAGCAGAAGGAGATAGGAAAGGAGAAGGGATCATACTGGGACAAACTGAACTTGAATGGGAATCAGTGCTGTTTAGTTAAGTTGAACTTAATAAAGAATGTGGCTCTGTGCGACTTGATAGCCAAGCAATGGACAAAGCATTCTGATAAGCTAAATGCACTCACGTATTGTTACCGGTTTACTGTTGTGGCCCACCAGGCTGGCACCGGCAGCTTAACCCAATACACACATGCGTGGGACACCAGTTCAATGCACACTTTGATTTTATTTTCTTTTTCCCATGTGGGAAACGCCTTCCCCGTTTCCCACAAGTATAACACAGTCCTGGCACAAGCACAACGCAAACAATGAATCCCTTCCTTTACTCTTTTCCTTCTCCTCCTTCACTCCTCGGGTCAAGCTTCGTCGCTCCTCCTCCCGACTCTAGCTTCCCGAGTAGTGGCTGCTGGCTCCTTTTGTAACGCACCCGGAAGTACTCTAGGTGTTTGATTACTCGTTTCTGGCAGCACTTCCGGGTGTGGTGGAAGAACTGCTTATAAGGGCTCAGCAGCTCCTGCTTCAGCACCCCCGTTGGGCCTGTAGATCCCAACAGGGCAGCACCACACTCAAACTCCCATGAAGCCTTGTGGCAGTCTGAGGCACCGCTGCAACTCAGGGGGGTTGCAATCTAGCGTCCCGGGAGAGGTAACGCTCTGGCCATGCTTGCTCCCCCAGTCCTCCCAGCGTGGAGGCGTCCCAACCGGGCAAGAGCCCTGGCCGCACGCTACACTGTATATACTCGCATATAAGTCGGATCTTGAAACCCAAAAGATTGATCATAAAATCAGACCCCAACTTATGCGCCGGTTCAAAAAAATTTTTTTTTTTTTTTTTTTACATCTTCTTGCCTCCTCCAATCTCGCACCAGTTTCTCAGACACATCAAATTTTGTTGCAGCAGCGCAGTTGCCAATTTCTTTCGCCATATCAAAGACATTTAATTTAAAACCAGCTTCATATTTTCTTCTGATCGAACACTCCATCATAGATAAGGGATGTTCTTACAATAAAGGTGTACAAGGGTGTGAGATACAAAAACACAAATCAGTGCAAACGTCGCTTTGGAATAGTTTGGGTATCACCGTGTGGTCACGTAGGCACAATAGATAAAGAGGTAGGAGCACACGCTGATACAGCGCATTGCCGCACCGACATAGAAATAAAAGGCTGTGGGTTCCATGGTGACTCTCTCAGGTGGGCGTTAGCATATCATAATCTCTTGGACCAATAGCGTGAGTTTTCCGCATTCGACTTATACAACCCATCCATCCATCCATTTTCCAACCCGCTGAATCCGAACACAGGGTCACGGGGGTCTGCTGGAGCCAATCCCAGCCAACACAGGGCACAAGGCAGGAACCAATCCCGGGCAGGGTGCCAACCCACCGCAGGACACACACAAACACACCAAGCACACACTAGGGACAATTTAGAATCGCCAATCCACCTAACCTGCATGTCTTTGGACTGTGGGAGGAAACCGGAGCGCCCGGAGGAAACCCACGCAGACACGGGGAGAACATGCAAACTCCACGCAGGGATGACCCAGGAAGTGAACCCAGGTCCCCAGATCTCCCAAGTGCGAGGCAGCAGCGCTACCCACTGCACCACCGTGCCGCCAACCTATACAACCGACATTATAAAATACCAAAAATTTTACGTTAAAATCAACTACCGACTTACCTACAAATACGGTATTTATAGTTCCGTTTTTTAAATACTGTATGACCTCTTTGACAAAACGAACTCCAATAATAAAATTTATAGTTCACCTTGTAGACTTATAATTCAGTTTCATTGAAAATCATACCTTATATACTCACGTATAAGTCAGGTCTTGAAACCCGAAAAATCGATCATAAAATCAGACCCCGACTTATACGCCCGTTCAAAAATGTGACACTTAATTTGTTTTTCTTATTTTATTTTATTTATTTATTTTTTTACATCTTCTTGCTTCTTCCAATCTCGCATCAGCTTCTCGGATGCATCGAATTTTGTTGCAGCAGCTCAGTTACCAGTTTCTTTCGCTGCTTCAGTGACGTTTAATTTAAAACCAGCTTCATATTTTCTTCTGATTGAACGGTCCATCGTAGATAAGGGATGCTCTTACGATAAAGGTGTATGGGGGTGTGAGATACAAAAAACACAAAACAGTACAAATGTCGCTTCAGAATAGCTCGGGTATTACTGTGTGGTCACGTAGGCACAATAGAGAGAGAGCGGTTAGGAGCACACGCTGATAGAGCGCATTGCCACACTCAACATAGACGGAAAAGGCCTTGTGCTCTGTGGTTATTCTCTCAGGTGGACATTAGATTATCATAATCTCTTGGACAAATAGCGTGAGTTTTCCGCATTCGACTTATACAACCGACATTATAAACTACCAGAAATTATACTGTAAAATCAAGTCCCGACTAATCATTCGGAGAACTTATCCACGAGTATATATGGTAAATTAAAAGTGAAATTGATTTAATCCATTTGCATGGTGCCAAAAAATTATGATAAGGTTTTCTGCATTTGGGATAGTTTTTTTTTTCTTCCCAGTTTTTTCCAAGTATTTTCATATCTTTTCATTGATATTATTTACATAAAGTACTAATCATTTTATATGATATTATATATACTGTAAACAACAGAAATGCCTATTTCAAAAACAAGCATTAAACCACCTGTCATGTCCTCTGTGGATGCTCAGTAGTCAAGTCAGCAGTCTTTCTAATGCTTTTCTGAATTGAAGCAACTCATAAATTTATTTATTTATTGTTTTAGAGTGTTTGGTTAATCTGAACTAGGAGTGTTTTTTTCCTCCACAGGTTATTCGAGACTACTCTACACCTCAGAATGAAGAAATGTCAAGAGATTTGGTTAACAAACTCAAACCATATATAAGGTGAGAAGCTTTCTAAAAAAAACTCTGCTTATTCCACGGCAAATGTATCTCAAAATTTAGAAGCAATGAGAAGTCAAATAGAACTCCATGGTGAGTAAACGGGAAATTATAAAGGAAATGACAGTTGTA
Source organism: Erpetoichthys calabaricus (assembly GCF_900747795.2). Taxonomy (NCBI): domain Eukaryota; kingdom Metazoa; phylum Chordata; class Cladistia; order Polypteriformes; family Polypteridae; genus Erpetoichthys; species Erpetoichthys calabaricus. The sequence goes on along the minus strand of NC_041396.2, from coordinate 11,018,114 downwards.
TGAGGCTCACAAGCCAAATTACAGTATTGCTAACCGTAGGGCCTCTGAGAAAATGAGAGCAACGATTAAAAAGAATATTAGGAAGGCTAAAAGGCAGTTGGAGAGAAATAAAAGGGAAAAGATGACCCGAAGAGATTCTGTCAATATTTTAGTACAGTGGAACCTCGGGTCACGACCGTAATTCGTTCCAGAAATTTTTGGTCGTAACCCGATTTGTACGTGTTCCAAGACGTTCGTGACCTGAGGTTCCACTGTAGTAAAAAAAAAAAAAAACAGTCAATGTGATGAGGAGTATTAGAAACAGGAATAAACAGAGTGAAATAAAAATGCTTTGAACTTGCATATTGTTGAAGTTTATAAGCTCAAGAAGTCAATAATGTCTCAGAAATAAAATTAACTGCAAAACAGGTTCTGACTGATTTGGAAGTTTTAGAGTGCGAAACGTGCTGCTCAAATTAAATAGGATGAAGGATCAAATAACCGTTATCCTGGAATGCTTAAAGCCGATATCCCATTACACAACTCTTAGTTGTGTCAGAAGACTTGTTGATTGCAGTCGCTGATCTCGTCACTGCACCATTTCAAATGACACGACTCTAAGTCGCAGCCCATGTCATATTTATGTGCCAATTTTCCAGCTCATTCGTGTGACAAAGCCAACGATGTATGAAAGATTTATGGATGCAGTGAGCTCAGCAGCAGTCTCTACCCTTTTATTTTTTTCCATTCTGTTCTGGTATGTAAAGTACGAGACACCAGATAGACGAGCTCCTCTTCTGTTTCTAACATCCACAGCCCCTGTGCTGCACCGTACCGCCACTGTTCGAATGGTTAATAGCTGCGGTGTATTCAGCCACTGTCTTTGTTCTAATCTGTTTTAGTGCATAAAATATGAGACATCAGACAGATGAGCTTCTCATCTATTTTTGAGGGTCAAAACACTTGTGTTCCTATTTGCTATATTTTATACATTTTATCTTAATTGTTCTTCTACTGAATGCTCATTGGTTATCAGCTCTCGTACGCAAAGAGCCAACCCCTCCAACCAAAGAGAAACTCGGACCTGTTTGATTTTTGTCCCAACCAGTTGTAGAGGAGTTGTCTCAGTCATTGGTATGTCACTTCACAAGATTGCCCCGTCGACTGATTCTGACTGGCTAAAGTTATGTAAGTGAAGGCTACGACTGAAAATCGCTTGAAATGTCGTTTATTTTGAGGAAGTTATTGATTACAGTAAAACCTTGGATTGCAAGTAACTTAGCCTGCGAGTGTTTTGCAAGACGAGCTAAAATTTTTAATACATTTTAACTTGATAAATGAGCGAGGTCTTGCAATACGAGTAGTACGTGTACGCTTTGTCTGCCGAGCGTCATGTGATCACAATGGATTGTTGGTAATCGTCTCCTATGCTCGGTCTCAGTCGGCGTACCTCACTCATATAGTCAATATCCGTACGAGCGTATGCTGTTTACTATAGCATGGTGACCACGTATGTGTGCTGTGATGGGCGAGTCCTTGTCTTGCACCCCAAAGCACGATTCTCAGTACTTTAGCAAAACCAGCTTTATTCGTCTTGAAAGAGGAACAGCGCAGTTATTTATTGTAGCGGGATCTGCCGCTCTCCTATACACAGATACAGCAATCCAACAGGGGCGCGTGACCAGGTAAGTGGCCAAGTAATACTGTGCCCTTGCATTTATAATGTTCCTTGCATCACCCATCGACGGCAGGTGCTTATAGCATGACCGCAATCTTTTCTGTTTTGCTTATATGGCGAACTGCTGCAGCGCTGGGAGCCTGTGGTTGCTTCGGGTCACTCTTTTGCGTGTCGTCCCGTTGAGGGGGAATCCCAGAGTTTAGAAAACTTACAGTTTTAATTTTCTGTTCAAGTGTAGTAACTCTTCAGGCAAAAGCAACTTTCATTGGAGAGGTTTCTTGTTAAAAATTGCAAAAAAAGAAAAAGATTCCAGTGAGCCAACAGATAGCAGGGATTCCGTTAGTTAGAGTGAAAGTCGTCCTACACAATAACCGTCCTCCTCCTCCTACTGTCCTCTCTCTCGTCTCTCTCACACCAGCCACGATTCTTCTCAGAGGTTAGGGTTAGGGTTAATTTGTTTTACATATTTTTACTTTATCTTTAGGGTTAGGGTTAAGGTTAATTTGTTTTACATATTTTTACTTTTTCTTTTGTATTAATCATTTTTGTATGAATATTTTTGGGTTGTAGAACAAATCATCTGAGTTTCCATTATTTCTTATGGGGAAATTCGCTTTGATATACAAGTGCTTTGGATTACAAGCACATTTCCGGAATGAATTACGTTGCCAAACCGAGGCTACACTGTACGTTTATTAAACCTTTGACATGTATTTTCTGTGTACACTGGGGACATTTCAAAGGACTGGAAGACAGAAAGTATCCCATTTATATAAAAAGCGGGATTGGGATGATCTTGCCAATGGGTGTCAAACTCCAGGCCTGGAGGGCTGCAGTGGCTACAGGTTTTCATTCTAACCCTTTTCCTAATCAGTGACCAGTTTTCACTGCTAATTCACTTTTTTCCCCTTTATTTTAACAGCCATGTTAGAAGGATTCAGTCCTCTGAATTGATTCGTTTCCTCATTAAATGACAGCCAAACAGAAATGAGATGTGAAACGAGCCAACAGATGACCAGCTTAAACTGGGGCCAGTTTTTTAATGAGAAGCCGATGCTTGTGGTTAATTTAAACCCGTTATTTAATTCCACGGCTTGTTGCTTCTCTTGTTCTGCAACAGCAGACATTTCCAAAACTGTTGATTTTCTGTTTTTTATAAGAACATTGTCAAAGTGTTTTGGTGAGTTGAGAGATCAACCTTACTGAGACCATCACCTTTCTTTATTTCCAGATATTGTGTGATGTGGTGGCTTGTTTTGTGTCTCATTATTGTTTGGCTGCTAATTAAGGAAAAAGAAACAACTATGGGGCCGGAGTCAAGTTAATTAAAAGAAGTAATTAGCAGCAAAAATTGGTCACTGATTAAGAAGATGGTAAGAATGAAAACCTGCAGCCACTGCGGCCCTCCAGGACTGGAGTTCGCCACCCCTGATCTAGCCAGTAACCTTAACATACATCACAGGAAAATTAATGGAAGAAATTTTTAAGAAAAACATTGATCATCGCATATCAGAAATAGGTGTATTAGCAAATAATCAAATGTAGATGGGCAGATCAGGATTGAATAATATGATGGAATTCTATGAGAAAGCAACAAAAATAAGAGAGGTGCATATATTATTATTTAACCTTGATTTTAAGAAGGCTTTTGATAAGGTGTACCACGTGAAATGTTAGTGATTAAACTAAAAGATAAGGGAATTGTGTCTGTTCTTTACATTTTTTTATTTATTAGGTGTTTAATACCAGAATGCAGCTGTAACGTAAATGTTTTTCTTTTTGCAGCTTTCTGAATCAGTGTCGCCCTCTTTCTGCCAGCATGGGAAATGCCATCAAGTTTATCAAGAAAGAAATCTCAAACATACCTAGTAACAGTAGAGAAGAAGAGGTGAAAGAATATGATCTGTAATTGTAAAACTGTAATCTTTTCAAGACTAATATTTTTTTTTCTTTTCTATACCACTAGGCAAAAGTGCAATTACACGAATCCATTGACAAGTACATTGAAGTAAAGATTCATCTTGCTGCGAAGGCCATTTCAAAATACGCCATTGAGAAGATTAGTGATGGAGATGTAATCCTTGTTTACGGATGGTAGGTTTTGCAGAACTACTTGAAGTGGAAATGATGTGCGGTGATGTTGCATGACACTGAGGAGGCATTCAGAATTTTCAGTACAATTTAGAATATTCATACTGTCACCCATCAATCCATTTTCTGGCACTGGTTCAGGTCCCAGGGGTTCAGCAGTCTAAGCAAAGACGCCAAGTATTCCCTTTTCTCCACCACCTCCTCCAACTCCAGGCATTCCCAGGCCAGCCGAAAGATGTAATCTCTCCAGTGAGCCCCGAGGTCTCCACGTGGTTGGACATGCCTGAAAAACCTCCGCAAAGAGGCATCCAGTAGTCCTCCTAGTCGAATGTCCAGACCACCTCAGTTGGCTCATTTCAATGTGGAGGAGCAGCAGTTCTACTTTGAGCGCCTCCAGAATGTCTGTGTTTCTCACCCTATATTTAAAGGCTGAGTTCAGACACCCTTTGAAGGAAACTCATTTCTGCAACTTTTATCTGTGATTTAGGGCTCTTGGTCACTACCCAAATCTCGTGACCATAGGTGATGACAAGGACTTGGATTGACCGCTAAATCAAGAGCTTTGACTTTGGCTCAGCTCTTTCTTCACAACAACTGACTGGTACAACGTCCACATGACTGCACACACTGCTCTGATCCAACTGACGATCTTCCGCTCCTTTCTTCCCTCACTCATGAACAAGAACCTGAGATACTTAAACTCAAGCAGCACCTCATCGCCATCCCGGAGAGAGCACTCTACCCTTTTCCATCTGAGAACCATGACTTCAGACTTGGGATGAGTATCCGCACCTCCGGTTACTTCACACTTGGCTGTAAACTGCCCCACTGTGTGCCTGAAGCCGGCAGAACTACATCATCTGCAGAGAATGGAGATGTGATCCTGAGGTCACTGAACTTGGACACCTTCCACCCCTTGGCTGTGCCTCGGAATTCTGTCCATAAAATTATGGCTCATACCGTCGTGTACGTTCAAATATGCACAACATTTGAATATGAATGTAGCAGTTGGTTTTTACAGTGTGCCAGTCCACTTCATTTTCAGACAATTATGCTTGCAAATCACATTTCATATCACTCCCAATAACATTTTGAAATCCAAAATGAACCCAAATATCTGCTTTAAATGTGAACAGAGCATTTTGTATCAAACTTTCAGTAACATTTTAGTTTTGGTACTGTAAAAATGCATCAGTTACTCGTTTACTCCTTTGTAACAAGACCTTGACAAAGCTTTCTTTTGGTCTTCATAACTCTTTTGGAAAACTTCTGTAGATCGGATATTCATGTCCGTGCAGTGCGGCATATTGACATGAAGGTAAAAGGACTTGTTAATATGAAGAATTCACTGGTCTTGTACTAAATATGTGATATCAAGAGAAACATGTCTAGGCTAAGCCACCTCAGACCATTTCAAAAATGACGTTTTGTTAGCAGGTCACATGGCACAGATGAATAAACACTTCATAATACTTAAAAGGAATCCATGAAGACCCAAAGAAGTGTTTAACATCCTGTGACATTAAGAGTAAATGATGCATTTTTGCAGTACGTTATGTAGAGCATAAACGATAAACACTTCATGGCAAATTTTTAAATACACTTTAATTAAAAAGTATTACTGACACATTTCCAGTATTCAGTATTAAACCTAGTAATACAGTGGAACCTCGGTTCACGAACGTCTCGGTACATGTACAAATCGGTTTACGACCAAAAAGTTTGCCAAACTTTTTTCCTCGGTTCACGACCACACACTCGGTATAAGAACAAGCCAGTTTCCCTTTTGGTTTGTGCGTGCCGATGATTTCCGCACGTGTTGCATTGTTCTCGGTCAGACGTGCATGCTTTCGCTGTGAACTCTTTGTGCTCTATTTCATTTCCCTTCCGGTTTGTACGTGCCAATTACTGTATTTAAGCACGTGTTCAGCCTCTCCCTGTTCATTGTTCTCAGTCAGACGTTCGTGCTTTACCTGTGAACTCTTTGTGTTCTACAGTATTTCGTGTGCTTTTGCAGTTAACCATGGCTTCTAAGCAAGTGAAGAGTGGTGAGAAGAAAGTTTTGCAGAAAATCAAAATAAAAGTAAAGAAAGAAATTATTGAAAAGTTTGAGCGTGGTGTTCATGTTACTGATCTTGACGCCGAGTACAAGAAGTCAAAATCTACGATTTCGACTATTCTAAAGCAGAAAGAATCTATGAAAGCAGCTGATGTTGCAAAAGGAGTTACAGCGTTAACCAGGCAGAGGCCTCAAGTGCTGGAAGAGGTGGAAAAACTGTTGCTAGTGTGGCTGAACGAGAAGCAACTTACAGGGGATAGCGTAAGGAAGGCGATATTACGCGAGAAAGGCAGGAAGATTCATGGCGATTTGATGCAAAACTATCCTTCTAGGAGTGGTGAAAGTGAGGAATTTAAAGCCAGTAGAGGATGGTTTGAAAAGTTTTGCAAGAAAAGTGGCATTCATAGTGTGGTAAGGCATGGAGAGGCTGCTAGTTCCGACGCTGAAGCTGCGAAAGAATTTGTGAAAAATTTCACATAAATTAGTGGAGGACGAAGGCTACATCCCACAACAAGTCTTCAACTGCGATGAGACTGGATTATTCTGGAAGAGGATGCCGAAGAGGACCTATATTACCCAGGAAGAGAAGGCTATGCCCGGCCATAAACCAATGAAGGACAGGTTAACCATTTTGCTGTGTGCTAACGCTAGTGGCGACGTAAAAATCAAGCCGCTACTCGTTTACCAATTTGAGAACCCTCGTGCTTTCCAGCAGCACAATGTAAACAAAGCCAGACTGCCCATAATGTAACCTCCTCTCCACCCAGTTCCTCCTCACTTCATACCAGACCTCGACTCATGCAAGGTTAGTTTTCTTGGTGGTTTATGGTCAGTTTTTGTATTACGGATTTTTCAAATGTTCATTTTTCGGTTTGTAGCGTGAATTGTTGCAATGTTACTTTTCTCTTTTTTCAAATGTTCATTTTTTTTCCCCTGTGCTTAAAACTCATTAAAAAAAAAGTGTTTAAAGCGATCGGGTCGTAAGGCTACAGTATAGTGCGAACTCTTGCAATGTTAGTTTTCTCTGTTGTTCAAGGTTTTCTCAGTGTTATTCAATGTTTTTACATTTAGTTTACTATTACAATGTGCATTCTGTGGTGTAATTAACTATATTTGTGCTTAAAAATCTTTAAAAAAAAAAAAAATATATATATTTACATACAGTTTGTTCGGTCTGGAACGGATTAATTGTATTTACATACAATCCTATGGAGGAAATTGCTTTGGTTCACGACCAAATCGATTTACGACCAGAGTTTTGGAACGAATTATGGTCGTGAACTGAGGTTCCACTGCAGTTAAAGTCTTGAAATACAAGAGGAGAGAACGTGCAAATGTCAGCTCTGTGTGTGTGTGTGTTTTAAAACATCTGTACTAAACTTTAACCTGGTTAAACCTAAATATACAGTGGAACCTCGGGTCACGACCGTAATTCGTTCCAAAACTCTGGTCGCAACCTAATTTGGTCGTGACTAGAACTAATTTCCCTCACAGGATTGTATGTAAATACAATTAATCTGTTCCGGACCGTACAGACTTTATGTAAATATATTTTTTAAAGAGTTTTAAACACAAAAATAATTAATTATACCATAGAATGCACAGTGTAATCCATATTACTAACCGAGAATGGTAAACCGGGTGGCATGGATGCAGGGACACAGCGATGGGACCATGAGACGTACTGCGCAGGTGCGTACAGCGCGCGTCTCATAAACCGCACGCGAAGTCTTATCCACCGCGCACGAAGGAGTCACGGCCCAAAAACGAAAGAGCTCAACTGACGTGAATGAGTAATGAAGCAACAACGTGCCCATGGCTAACGACTACTGACACAGCCACACAAATAAGAGGACTCTGCGCTGCAGCCCAAATTCAAACGGAAGAGGCTATGGAGGCCCCATGGGTCCATAAAGTACGGAAGGCGCAGGCTTCACCGCCATATTGTGAGTGGCACTACTGTGGAGTGAAGGCACAGGCGTCACCGCCATATTGTGATTGGCACCAATGCGGAGTGAAGTAAACGCGCGTCTGAAACTGTGGAAGCAAAGCAGGCACGGGTTCAAAACGAACGAGCTCGACTGATGGATATACAAACAATGTATTTCAGGATACCCAACACCGGGGGTGGGCGAGTGAAGCGAGCATGGGGCGGAGCCCCCTTGTATTAAACTAAATGTAAAAACATTGAATAACACTGAGAAAGCCTTGAACAGAGAAAACGAACATTACAGGGTTCACGCTACAGCCTTACAACCCGCTCGATGTAAACACTTTTTTTAATGAGCTTTAAGCACAGGGAAAAAAAATGAACATTTGAAAAATCCGTAATTTATACAAAAACTAACCATAAACAATCAAGAAAACTAACCTTGCATGAGTCGAATTCTGGCATGAAGGATGTGAGGAGGAAGCAGGGTGGAGAGGAGGTTACAGTTTTGAGGGAGAGTCCCTCTGCGTGATGGAGGGATGTTCTCCTTCAGGAGTTTTCTCTCTTTTGATTTCTTGGGTTTCTGCTGTTTTTAGCTGTTTAGCTGGTGGATCAGACTTTGCGAAATAGCGGTCCAACGTGACTTGCCTTTTCCTACGCATTAAAATTTTTCAGAAATGCGAGATGACATGGTTGTTCATCATGTTTATCAATCTGTTTCGCAACCGCTTTATCAGAGTGGTTCTTCTTGAAAAAACCCTGGCACTCGTTCCACTCTTCCATGACGGCTTTTATTGCATCACTTTTTATAACCGCCCTTTCCTCTTCTTCCCCTGAGGACTGCTCCTCGGTGAGCAACTTATGCTGCTCCTGCTGGAGTTCAGCGAGTTCCTCCGTCGTCATTTCATCCTTGTGATCCAGGACGAGCTCCTTGATATCCTCACTGTCCACTTCAAGACCCATGCTCTTGCCCATGGACACAATCTCATCCACAACAGGGGGATGAAATCTTTCTAAATCCTGTTCAGGAACGCATTCAGGCCAAAGTTTCTTCCAGGCCGAGTTCAAGGTCCGGTATGTGACGTCTTCCCAGGCTTTATCGATGAGGTTGATGCAATGAATGATATTAAAACACCATCCCCTGCAAGTTGCTTCTTGTTCAACCACACTAGCAACAGTTTTTCCACCTCTTCCAGCACTTGAGGCCTGTGCTTGGTTAACACTGTAACTCCTTTTGCAACATCAGCTGCTTTAATGGCCTCTTTCTGCTTTAGAATAGTCGAAATCGTAGATTTTGACTTCTTGTACTCGGCCGCAAGTTCAGTAACACGGAACGCCACGCTCATACTTTTAAATAATTTCTTTCTTTAATTCGATTTCAGTTTTCTTCGAACCTTTCTTCTCACCAACAATATCACTCTTCACTTGCTTAGAGGCCATGGTTAATTGCAAAATTAATGCAAAAGCACACGAAACAGAGCACAAAGAGTTCACAGTGAATGCACACGCGTCTGACCGAGAACAATGTACAGGGAGAGACTGTCAACGTGCGTAAATCATCAGCGCATACGAACCTGAAGGGAAACTGGCTTGTTCGTCACCTGAGTGTGCGGCCGTGAACAGATGCAAAAGTTTGGCGAATTTTTTGGTCGTAACCGATTTGCACGTGACCCAAGGTTCCACTGTACACTACTGGTCAAATTTTCGAACATCTCCAATTTTCCAGTTTTTCTTCAAATGTAATTGGTCGAAATGCAATGAATGACCTAAAATGGTGATAAGCAGTAAACTCCCAGAGATTTAAAATTAAAGTTTAGGTTCACAAAAATAAAAAAAAAAGGAAATTAGGGTTAGGTTTTTCAGAATATTATACATGGGCCTTCTTCAGGGAACAATTAATAGGTTACAACCCACAGATGTTTTGCAAAAATTAAAGTAAATGAAGCCTTGCAAGTTGAAGCAAACAATTTGAACAGGTGTCCCAAATTCTGTTGATTACTTAAAACACAGTTGGAAACCTTGTTAAGGGTAAATTTCACACAAACATTAGGAAGTTTTTCTTTACGCAGAGAACCATAGACACATGGAATAAGCGACCAAGTAGTGTGGTAGACAGTAAGACTTTAGGGATTTTCGAAACTCGACTTGATGTTGTTGTAGAAGAAGTAAGTGAATGGGACTGGCGAGCTTTGTTGGGCTGAATGGCCTGTTCCAGTCTGGATTGTTATGCTCCATATCAGTCACTCGGAGTTCATTTCTCTTGTTGTAATAATATGACAGACCACCACTGGAGCAACCTGCATTTCTGCCTGCTGGACCATTTATTACCCAGATGCTGCAGGATTGGTCTAGGACAAATAATGACCTTTAAAGGAAACAAAATTCGTAAATAAATGTATTAGAAAGCAACAGTTTTTATTATCAACAGTAACTCTGTCAAGAATGTAAAGAAACTGTTAATTGCTTCACTTTGACCAGCAGCACAACTAAAAGTCTCCATTTGACATTTGAATGAGTCCTAGAAGCATGGTGCCATGCAGAGTGCAGGCATAGAGGATCATGTATGTTGTACCACAAGTATATTGCGTTTCTGGTGGGTGGCAGAATGTCCACATGGTGTTGTCCTGATAGATGTGACAAGTTGGACGCCTTGTAATTTAATAAACTCCTCCAGTGCCGCCATCCGCATCACTACCAGAGCTCACATGTTTCACATCATCCAACTGATTGTCACCATATCGATTGCTGTCATTACCATCCCAATATTCATCTTGCAGTAAGTCTAGTTCTTTCGAGACATCAGCAGCTTTATACCTTTTTTTGCAACGACATAACTACGGTTTGTCTATTTATAGCATTATTTTGTCATAAATACATATATTTTATATTTGTGCACTAGATGGCAGCACTGTAGCAAATAAGTGAGACGAGACCATGGTCCTCAGCTGGAAAAGGGTGGAGTGTCCTCTCAGGGTTGGGAGCGAGATCCTGCCACAATTGGAGGAGTTCAAGTATCTCGGGGTCTTGTTCACGAGTGAGGGAAGAATGGAGCGTGAGATTGACAGGCGGATCGGTGCGGCGTCCACAGTGATGCGGGCTCTGCATCGGTCTGTCGTGGTGAAAAAGGAGCTGAGCCATAAGGCAAAGCTCTCAATTTTCCAGTCGATCTATGTTCCCACCCTCACCTATGGTCATGAGCTATGGGTAGTGACCGAAAGAACGAGATCGCGAATACAAGCGGCTGAAATGAGTTTCCTCCGCAGGGTGTCTGGGCTTTCCCTTAAAGATAGGGTGAGAAGCTCAGTCATCCGGGAGGGGCTCAGAGTAGAGCCGCTGCTCCTCCGCATCGAGAGGAGTCAGATGAGGTGGCTCGGGCATCTGATCAGGATGCCTCCTGGACGCCTCCCTGGTGAGGTGTTCCGGGCACGTCTAACCGGGAGGAGGCCCCAGGGAAGACCCAGGACATGCTGAAGGGACTATGTCTCTCGGCTGACCTGGGAATGCCTTGGGATTCTCCCGGAAGAGCTAGAAGAAGTGGCCGGGGAGAGGGAAGTCTGGGCATCTCTGCTCAAGCTGCTGCCCCCATGACCTGATCTCGGATAAGCGGAAGAGGATGGATGGATGGATGGAGGCAGCAAGCTGGTGTGCCGTGACAGGCTCAGTGAGATATGACTTGTACGTCAACGTTCAAAGTGGAGAGTGCCCTCGGGACATGTGACGTGGTTAGCAACGCAAACAGGGTGCACTTTGAAAAAAATGAACCGTTTCTGAAGAGTCATTTGGAGTGTGCTGGTTGAGGTAAACCATACTGGCTGTGAGCAAGTCAGGTAAGACAACTGAGTTGTCTTGTTTAGCGCCTTCTGTTGAACCAGTTTTATGAATGTTGTGCCACCTTGATCTATTTTCTTGATTGGTAAGTTTACATATTTTTTTTTTTTAATGATGACTTCTTTTCTTCGCTGTTTCTATATTGCGAGTGTGTCTTGACCGCTTTACTTTTTATTTTTTTTATAACTCTAATTAGCTAGGTTGGTTTTATTATGGGCTGGTTGGTTTCAATCAGAGAGGTCTGTTGAAAGATGAAGCTCTCAATCTTCACCGTCTTAAAATCCTACCTCTAGGCCTCAGTACTGACTTATTGAGGTTAATGCCTCAGGTTTCCTGCTGAGTGGACCATTGTGAATGAGTGATGCGTTTATAATTTAATCCCAGCAGTGGAATCGTGGAAGGCACTATATTTAGGGTCACCAGAGTTAAAAGGAGTGTCTGGGAGCAACACACTTCATGGCCAGTGCCATTACAGGATGGTGTTGTACCGTGTTAGCCATTATGGATGTGGTGAGAAGATAAGCAAAATAACACATTTTATTGGCTAACCAGAAAGATTACTATATGCAGGTTTTGGAGGCAACTCAGGCCCCTTCTTCTTCTTCAAGCCTGGAGATGGCCTGTGCCAATTCATTTCAATTTCTTTCATTAGAGAGTGAAGTACAAACCACGTAAAAGGTATAAAATATTACAGGCTCTGCTGACCTTTTGCTTGTTCTCGCAGCTCTTCCTTGGTGAACTACATTCTCTGCGACGCCTATGAAAAGAAGAGGAAGTTCCGAGTCATCGTCGTAGACAGTCGGCCGAGGCTGGAGGGCCGGGAGTCCCTACGGAGGCTTGTGCGGAAAGGGATTCACTGCACCTACGTCCTCATCACTGCCATATCCTACATTCTGCCAGAGGTAGGGCAGCAAGAGCTCAAAGAATTCATGGTTTATGAGCTTCTGAAACTGCTTTTTTTTTGGTATTGAATTTGTTCTATTAAACTAATTAAAACTAAGAAAAGAAGAATATAACCAGTTTTAAATGTAATAAAATACAGTAATTCCACATTAGCACCCATCCCTATTTTCTTTATAGTCCTGTAGAGAGAATTTAACGCTTTGAGAGCTGAGTATTTTTTCCAAAAAACACAGTTTTCTTAAAAACACACAAATCCTTGATTTGACACGGAAATCATGCCTGTGTGCTATGGCTGCCAGTTTGCCAGGAATACGTTTGAGGGGGCGAGGAACAGCAGCGGTGGTCGCGGTCGCAGTGCATTGCAATCTGGTGTTATCCTCTTGTCATTGTAAGTGGCGGTCCTCCCAGGTGAATGTTGCCATAAGTGTGTCAGCTGCATGAACTGGAACCCCACATTAATTGTCAAGATCGGAGACTGACAAGTCAGAGTCCAATTCAGCGATAATATGTAAAACGTCGTATTTTGCTTTAATCATTTGCTTTGATCTCTCGCCAGGTGTCCATGCTATTTTTGTTTTTGTTTGCTCCTCGCTACTGACGTGTGTGCAGAGAATCTCTACAACCACAGGAACTGGTGCCACACACACGGCAGGCCTGAGAGGAGAAGGAAAAAGAAAATCATGTGATAGGCCTATCCAGCAGGGGGCGCTAGCTCTCTGGTTGGAATAAGTTCTTTTACAATTGCAGCATGTTACATAACCCGAAAGTATATAGATATAATATTAAAAGGCGATACCCCTCCCTTAATGATATGGTGGTAAGAAATCACATAGGAGAAATAACTTAGCTTTCTTTAATGATGATTTTACGTGGCATAACAGACAAGGAAGCCAATGACAAGACTATTATCGAAGTGGGAGCTCGATGTACAGTTAGGTCCATAAATATTTGGACAGAGACTTTTTTCTAATTTTGGTTCTGTACATTACCACAATGAATTTTATATGAAACAACTCAGATAATAATAATAATAATAATAATATTTATTTGTATAGCACATTTTCATACAAAAAAGTAGCTTAAAGTGCTTTACATAATGAAGAACAGTAGACAAAAAAAATATAACAACATAAGAAACTAAAATAAGACAATATTAGTTAACATAAAAAAAAAAGAGTAAGGTCCGATGGCCAGGGTGGATAGAAAAAACAAAAAACAAAAAAAACTTCAAGTGAAAGATGCAGTTGAAGTGCAGACTCTCAGCTTTAATTCAGTGGGGTGAACAAAACGATTGCATAAAAATGTGAGGCAACTAAAGCATTTTTTGAACACAATCCCTTCATTTCAGGGGCTCAAAAGTAATTGGACAATTGACTCAAAGGCTATTTCATGGGCAGGTGTGGTCAAGTCCGTCGTTATGTCCTTATCAATGAAGCAGATGAAAGGCCTGGAGTTGATTTGAGGTGTGCTGCTTGCATGTGGAAGATTTTGCTGTGAACAGACAACATGCGGTCAAAGGAGCTCTCCATGCAGGTGAAAGAAGCCATCCTTAAGCTGCGAAAACAGAAAAAACCCATCTGAGAAATTGCTCCAATATGACGAGTGGCAAAATCTACAGTTTGGTACATCCTGAGAAAGAAAGCAAGCACTGGTGAACTCAGCAACACAAAAAGACCTGGACGTCCATGGAAGACAACAGTGGTGGATGATCGCAGAATCATTTCCATGGTGAAGAGAAACCCCTTCACAACAGCCAACCAAGTGAACAACACTCTCCAGGGGTTGGTGTATCGATATCCAAGTCTACCATAAAGAGAAGACTACATGAAAGTAAATCCAGAGGGTGCACTGCAAGGTGCAAGCCACTCATAAGCCTCAAGAATAGAAAGGCTAGATTGGACTTTGCTAAAGAACATCTAAAAAAGCCAGCACAGTTCTGGAAAAACATTCTTTGGACAGATGAAACCAAGATCAACCTCTACCAGAATGATGGCAAGAAAAAAGTATGGAGAAGGCGTGGAACAGCTCATTATCCAAAGCATAGCACATCATCTGTAAAACACGGTGGAGGGAGGCAGTGTGATGGCTTGGGCGTGCATGGCTGCCAGTGGCACTGGGACACTCGTGTTTATTGATGATGTGACACAGGACAGAAGCAGCCGAATGAATTCTGAGGTGTTCAGAGACATACTGTCTGCTCAAATCCAGCTAAATACAGCAGTCAAATTGATTCATGATACAGATGGACAATGACCCAAAACATACAGCCAAAGCAACCCAGGAGTTTATTAAAGCAAAGAAGTGGAAAATTCTTGAATGGCCAAGTCAGTCACCTGATCTTAACCCAACTGAGCAGGCATTTCACTTGTTGAAGACTAAACTTCAGACAGAAAGGCCCACAAACAAACAGCAACTGAAAGTCGCGGCAGTAAAGGCCTGGCAGAGCATTAAAAAGGAGGAAACCCAACATCTGGTGATGTCCAGGAGTTCAAGACTTCAGGCTGTCATTGCCAGCAAAGGGTTTTCAACCAAGTATTAGAAATGAAGAACATTTGATTTCCAGTTATTTCATTTGTCCAATTACTTTTGAGTCCCTGAAATGAAGGGATTGTGTTCAAAAAAATGCTTTAGTTGCCTCACATTTTTATGCAATCGTTTTGTTCACCCCACTGAATTAAAGCTGAAAGTCTGCACTTCAACTGCATCTGAGATGTTTCATTTAAAATTCATTGTGGTAAAGTACTGATCACCAATTTCATGTTAGTGGATCAGCTGATTTTTTTTTTTTCTTTATTCTTCTAAAAACCTTTTTACACTGAGCTCCTGCATAACCTTACGTCCTAGATTAAAGTGTTAACTTTGGGATTTTTTTACAATTACAGTGTAGACCACAGGTGTTAACTGTTCATTTTTATATTAAGAAAGTGAAATTCTTTAGACTTACTGTTCAGAGAGAGGTGAGAGGTTAGGAGCACACACTGATACAGTGCATTGCCACACCCACCACCCGACAAACCAACTCGGGATCCCAGATTAGGCACCACACTAGTTCAGATGGAATGGAACCAGTGTGAGGTTTTTAATGGTAGCTGGAATGCTAATTCTGCCACCAACCTTCTGGTTTTTCCCTGCAGGTTGGAGGGCCGACATGCAGGGCTGGATGCAGATTAATGTCATACCCAGGATGGAGCAACTGCAGGTTAAGGGCCTCACTCAAGGGCCCAATGGAGTAGAGTCACATGTGGTGTTTTACAGGATTCGAACCGGCAACCTTCCAATTACTAGTGCAGATCCCTGTCCTCAGACCCACCACTTAGTGACACATAAAAATACTAAATAAGCATTTCTTTAAAATACATAATTTAACTAATACAATATGTACACAAATCATCTTAATACATAATACATGCGGGATAGATAGATAGATACAGTGCATCCGGAAAGTATTCCCAGCACATCACTTTTTCCACATTTTCTTATGTTACAGTCTTATTCCAAAATGGATTAAATTCATTTTTTTCCTCAGAATTCTACACACAACACCCCATAATGACAACGTGAAAAAAGTTTACTTGAGGTTTTTGCAAATTTATTAATAATAAACAAACTGAGAAATCCCATGTCCATAAGTATTCACAGCCTTTGCTCAATACTTTGTCGATGCCCCTTTGGCAGCAATTACAGCCTCAAGTCTTTTTTGAATATGATGCCACAAGCTTGGCACACATATCCTTGGCCAGTTACACCCATTCCTCTTTGCAGCACCTCTCAAGCTCCATCAGGTTGGATGGGAAGCGTCGGTGCACAGCCATTTTAAGATCTCTCCAGAGATGTTCAATCGGATTCAAGTCTGGGCTCTGGCTGGGCCACTCAAGGACATTCACAGAGTTGTCCTGAAGCCACTCCTTTGATATCTTGGCTGTGTGCTTAGGGTCGTTGTCCTGCTGAAAGATGAACCGTCGCCCCAGTCTGAGGTCAAGAGCACTCTGGAGCAGGTTTTCATCCAGGATGTCTCTGTACATTGCTGCAGTCATCTTTCCCTTTATCCTGACTAGTCTCCCAGTTCCCCACAGCATGATGCTGCCACCACCATGCTTCACTGTAAGGGATGGTATTGGCCTGGTGATGAGCGGTGCCTGGTTTCCTCCAAACGTGACGCCTGGCATTTACACCAAAGAGTTCAATCTTTGTCTCATTAGACCAGAGAATTTTCTTTCTCATGGTCTGAGAGTCCTTCAGGTGCCTTTTGGCAAACTCCAGGCGGGCTGCCATGTGCCTTTTACTAAGGAGTGGCTTCCGTCTGGCCACTCTACCATACAGGCCTGATTGGTGGATTGCTGCAGAGATGGTTGTCCTTCTGGAAGGTTCTCCTCTCTCCACAGAGGACCTCTGGAGCTCTGACAGAGTGACCATCGGGTTCTTGGTCACCTCCCTGACTAAGGCCCTTCTCCCCCGATCGCTCAGTTTAGATGGCCAGCCAGCTCTAGGAAGAGTCCTGGTGGTTTTGAACTTCTTCCACTTACGGATGATGGAGGCCACTGTGCTCATTGGGACCTTCAAAGCAGCAGAAATTTTTCTGTAACCTTCCCCAGATTTGTGCCTCGAGACAATACTGTCTCGGAGGTCTACAGACAATTTCTTTGACTTCATGCTCGGTTTGTGCTCTGACATGAACTGTCAACTGTGGGACCTTCTATAGACAGGTGTGTGCCTTTCCAAATCATGTCCAGTCAACTGAATTTACCACAGGTGGACTCCAATGAAGCTGCAGAAACATCTCAAGGATGATCAGGGGAAACAGGATGCACCTGAGCTCAATTTTGAGCTTCATGGCAAAGGCTGTGAATACTTATGTACATGGGATTTCTCAGTTTTTTTATTTTTAATAAATTTGCAAAAACCTCAAGTAAACTTTTTTCATGTTGTCATTATGGGGTGTTGTGTATAGAATTCTGAGGAAAAAAATGAATTGAATCCATTTTGGAATAAGGCTGTAACATAACAAAATGTGGAAAAAGTGATGCGCTGTGAATACTTTCCCGATGCACTGTATAATATATAATATATATATGAGTACAGAATCCGAGAGAGGACGTGCAATATCGTTATTTTTTTTAAATTGTCTTCTCAAGATAACAGACTAATTTTATCGAGATCTCGAGAAAACGAAACTTAACCTTTGCTCCTGGCATCAGGCTCACTTAGAAGCCTTGCTAACCTTGTTCTTAAATGACAGACACTAATGTTATTATTTTCTAAACTAAGGCATAAACCTATTTCAGCCTGCGTCAGCCCTGGATTGAACAAAAATATGACGCGCTAATCAATACAGTTCTGCTCTTCTGCCATTTCAAACAGGACGTGGCTTCAATAAGGTAAACATTAAACGTTAGATACAATTATTTCGAGAAGACAAGATCTTTTGTTTTATCGAGATCTGGATAAAATTATTCCGTTAATTTGATAAAACAAAATTCGTTTCCTCGAGATCTCAATAAAATTAGTCTGTTATCTCGAGGAAACAATTTAAAACAATAACGATACTGCACGTCTTCTCGCGGCTTTCGTAATATAGAGATTAAAGAAGTTACAAGTAACAAACATAAGACAAACCTTGGAAAATGTAAAAAAAGGCTGTAATTTTTATCAAAAAGCTAGAAGGAAAAATAGTTTAATTGAATAAGTATGTGTGAAATTAGAAATTTTAACACATTAAATTACCGTTTCCGTTTATTCAGAGTCGAGTCGGTACATTTCTACAGACCCAATAATTTCTTCAGACTCCACCGCCCTGCTTTTCAATTTCACTCTCTTGATGTTTGTTTTTCTTTTCAGGTGTCAAAGGTTTTCCTCGGAGCCCACGCCTTGCTGGCCAATGGCTATGTGATGTCTCGAGTTGGCACGTCACAGATTGCTCTCCTTGCTAAAGCGTTTAATGTCCCGGTGTTGGTTTGCTGCGAGACGTACAAATTCTGTGAGAGGGTGCAGACCGACTCCTTCGTATCCAACGAACTTGGTAGGCCTGACTTTTTGGTTTGATTTTATGGGCTGATTTTGATAGCAGGGTTAATTGTGACAAAATGGCTACTGCACAGGGAAAGTAAAATTCACCTGTGGTCTTCCCTGCTTATCCACGATTTCTTAACGTTACTTCTATTTGTTTCATGGCACTGTCTCTTTGCCTACGGGTTTGGCTGCCTCCATGAGTCTCCTCCATCATTGCTTGTCCTCCACATCCTCTTTTTTAAACCTCCGCTCCCTCGTAACCCTCCACATGCAGTCTTATCCTCCTCGGCCTTCTCCCTCGTCTGTCCTTACCCTAAGCCCTTCTGTACTCCTCACTCACCTTTACCACGCCTGCCCTTCACCTAACCTCGCCATTCCTCAGTCTATAACTCAGTGAGACGCCCAAAGCCCACCTTGGGATTCTCGCTACAGGTCTTTCTGATTGTCCTCATCTCTGCACCGTACATCCCCAGTGTAATTGTTAACACGTCCTTACCTTTACTTTGCTTGACATTAACATCCAATCCCAGAGCCCTCTTGTCACTTCTGTCTTGCTGCTTTTACTCTCTCACTTCATAGCCCCCCCCCCCCCTTTTATGGTTCTACCCGACCCCACTTCTCCTTATTCTTCAGATCCAAGTCTGCTCTGTCTTCCATTAAAGAATATGTTTGGTATTTTTCAGGTGAAAGTTTTATCACTTCACAAACACGCTGCTATATGCATTTGTTACGTGAAATTGTGTTGTAAAGTTTATTTGATTTGATATACTTAATTAATCCCTGAGGGGAGATTGTCTTTTTGCCTGATCTTTTGGGGGTCACAGTTGATAGCTTTCTATAAATTAAAAAAAAAAAAAAAACTTCACCCAAATCAAAAGATCTACTGGGAGTCGTTACCAAAACTACAAGAATATCACCAGAACCAAAATGCTAAAGGAATACTCCACAAAAAAAAAATGTGTGTATGTGTATATATATATATATATATATATATATATATATATATAATATACAGTACTGTGCAAACGTTTTAGGCAGGTGTGAAAAAATGCTGTAAACAAAGAATGCTTTCAGAAATATAACTAATGATTGTTTATTGTTATCAATTTACAAAATGCAAAGTGAGCGAACAAAAGAGAAATCTAAATCAAATCAATATTTGGTGTTCCTACCTTTTGCCTTCAAACCATCATCAATTCTTATAGGTCCACTTGCACAAAGTCAGGGATTTTGTAGGATTCTAGTCAGGTGTCTGATCAACCAGTTCTACCAAACAGGTGCTAATGATTATCAATGTCACACGTAGGTTGAAACACAATCATTAACTGAAACAGAAACAGCTTAAAACTGGGCGAGGAACAGCCAAACTCTGCTACCAAGGTGAGGTTGTGGAAGACAGTTTCATGTCATGGCGAGATTGAGCACAGCAACAAGACACAAGGTAGTTCTACTGCATCAGCAAGGTCTCTCCCAGACAAAGATTTCAAAGCAGACTGGGGTTTCAAGATGTGCTGTTCAAGCTCTTGTGAAGAAGCACAAAGAGACGGGCAACATTGAAGATCGTAGACACAGTGGTCGGCCAAGGAAACTTAGTGCAGCAGATGAAAGACACATCAAGCTTATTACCCTTCGAAATCAGAAGATGTCCAGCAGTGCCATCAGCTCAGAACTGGCAGAAACCAGTGGGACCCAGGTACACCCATCCACTGTCCAGAGAAGTCTGGCCAGAAGTGGTCTTCATGGAAGAGTTGCAGCCAAGAAGCCATACCTCCGACGTGGAAACAAGGCCAAGCAACTCAAGTATGCACGAAAACAGAGGAACTGGGGTGCAGAAAAATGGCAGCAGGTGCTCTGGACTGATGAGTCAAAACTTGAAATATTTGGCTGTAGCAGAAGGCAGTTTGTTCGTCGAAGGACTGGAGAGCGGTACAATAATGAGTGTCTGCAGGCAACAGTGAAGCATGGTGGAGGTTCCTTGAACATTAGGGGCTGCATTTCTGCAAATGGAGTTGGAGATTTGGTCAGGATTAATGGTGTTCTCAATTCTGAGAAATACAGGCAGATACTTATCCATCATGCAATACCATCAGGGAGGCGTATGATTGGCCCCAAATTTATTCTGCAGCAGGACAACGACCCCAAACATACAGCCAAAGTCATTAAGAACGATCTTCAGCGTAAAGAAGAACAAGAAGTCCTGGAAGTGATGGTATGGCCCCCACAGAGCCCTGATCTCAACATCATCGAGTGTGTCTGGGATTACATGAAGAGACAGAAGGATGTGAGGAAGCCTACATCCACAGAAGATCTGGGGTTAGTTCTCCAAGATGTTTGGAACAACCTACCAGCCGAGTTCCTTCAAAAACTGTGTGCAGGTGTACCTAGAAGAACTGATGCTGTTTTGAAGGCAAAGGGTGGTCACACCAAATATTGATTTGATTTAGATTTCTCTTTTGTTCATTCACTGCATTCTGTTGATTGATGAAAATAAATGGTTAACACTTCCAGTTTTGAAAGCATTCTTTGTTTACAGCATTTTTTCACACCTGCCTAAAACTTTTGCACAGTACTGTATATACTGTAATATATATTTGCAGCTGGAGATCCACAAAGGGAGAAACATGAATCGCGTATGATGAAGTAGTTTTTATTCCTGAGCTTTCAACCCCTGCCAGGGGTCTTCATCAGAGGATAATGCTTAGACTTACAAGAATTCAACGGCAATATATAGCAACACATTAGGTGGCTAAGTCAGAAAAGTGCCAGAGAGCTGGCCGAATCTTGGCTATCAAATGAGAACGCCATCAACAGACACTTGGATATAAATCCAGCAAATGCAAACTTAATAAATGAACTGTACACCCTCCCCCCCCCCTCCTGATCACACTGACTTAGCCACCTCCCCCCCTTCCCTTTGTGGATCTCCAGCTGCAAATATGCAAACCGTATCACAGACCTTCTCTTCCATATATATATATATATATATATATATATATATATATATATACATACATAATAATAATAATAGTAGTAATTCATTACATTTATATAGCGCTTTTCTCAGTACTCAAAGCGCTATCCACACAGGGAGGAACCGGGAAGCGAACCCACAATCTTTCACAGTCTCCTTACTGCAAAGCAGCAGCACTACCACTGCGCCACCTGTGAGGACGAGAGGGTACCCAAAAATAACCGGAATTGGAAAAAAAAATTGTTTTAATATATTTTTACTAACTGAAACTTTCATCTCCTTCAAAGTCCTCTCCTTGTGAATGAATGCATTTGTCCCAACGGTTTTCCCACTGGTGGAAACATTTATGGAATTGCTCAAGAGGAACGTCGTCCAAGGCCTGCAGTGATTTTTCTTTGACTTCCTCCGCGGTACAAAAGCGTTTTCCTTTGAGTTCTTTTTTTCATATGCGGGAACAAGAAAAAGTCACACGGAGCAAAGATCAGATGAATAGGGAAGGTGACAAGAACTCCAAGGCACACAAGTCCGTCCATCCATCCATCCATTTTCCAACCCGCTGAATCCAAACACAGGGTCACGGGGGTCTGCTGGAGCCAATCCCAGCCAACACAGGGCACAAGGCAGGAACCAATCCCGGGCAGGGTGCCAACCCACCACAGGACACACACAAACACACTCACACACCAAGCACACACTAGGGCCAATTTAGAATCGGCAATCCACCTAACTTGCATGTCTTTGGACTGTGGGAGGAAACCCACGCAGACACGGAGAGAACATGCAAACTCCACGCAGGGAAGACCCGGGAAGCGAACCCAGGTCCCCAGGTCTCCCAACTGTGAGGCAGCAGCGCTACCCACTGCACCACCGTGCCGCCCGGCACACAAGTCAATTCAGAAATCTCTTCAGTAGTCCGACGACGATCTCCATAAATTGCATTGCGAACGTTTTCAAGATTTTTCTCATTCCTACTTGTGGGAGGGGGTGGCATGGTGGCGCAGTGGGTAGCGCTGTTGCCTCGCAGTTAGGAGACCTGGGTTCACTTCCCAGGTCCTCCCTGCGTGGAGTTTGCATGTTCTTCCCATGTCTGCGTGGGTTTTCTCCCACAGTCCAAAGGGTTAGTTGATCTTAAATTGTCCCTAGTTTGTGCTTGGTGTGTGTGTGTGCGCGCCCTGTGGTGGGCTGGCGCCTTGCCCGGGGTTTGTTCCTGCCTTGCGCCCTGTGTTGGCTGGGATTGGCTTCAGCAGACCCCTGTGACCTTATAGTTAGGATATAGCGGGTTGGACAATGACTGAATGACTAATTGTGGATGGTTGGCCAGATCTCGGTTGGTCTTCAAGTGACATTTCCCCTCGTTTGAAATGCGAAAACCACACGTAGACCCGAATTTTACTTAAAGCTTCCTCTTTAAAAGCAGTTTCAAGCATCACTACAGTTTCAGCCACTGTTTACCCGAAGAGAAAACAAAATTTAATGCAGACTCGACTGTGATCAGACTTTTGTGATCACAGGTCAGCGAGTGAGTTTTGTGTTTCAAACGAGGGGAAATGTCACTTGATCTTTGCTCCGTGTGACGTTTTCTTGACCCTGCATATGAAAAAAAGAACTCAAAGGAAAGCGTGTTTGTACCGTGGAGGAAGTCAAAGGAAAAATCGCTGCAGGCCTTGAATGACGTTTCTCTTCAGTGATTCCAAAAATGTTTCCACCAGTGGGAAAACTGTTGGGGACAAGTGCATTCCATGTGTATGTGTGTGTATGTATTTGTGTATATTTGATGTTTCTTACCCCGTTTTTAATCTTGCATTTTCGTAAAGAAATCAAATACTGAATATTCAGACTCAGCGTGGTCTGCCGTGTGTCTTACAGATGATCCCGATGATCTCATCGTAACCAAGAGAGGAGAGACGCCGCTTGAGAACTGGCTGGAGGTCTCCCACCTTCACCTTCTGAACCTGGTCTATGATGTGACGCCTCCAGATTTTGTGGATTTAGTTATCACAGACTTGGGAATGATTCCCTGCACGTCGGTCCCCGTTGTTCTACGAGTGAAGAATGTGGATCAGTAGGAAAGGCGTGGAAGAGGAGCGTTTGGCAGGATTTATCTGTAAGATACGTTCTTGGGCATGAAAAATAAATATTTCATCTGAGTGGTTGATTTGCTTCACCTGGCATAGCATGAGGAAGAATTCTTGAAAATCCTAAGATGTTCTTACTTGAGGCACTAAATGTAAGAAACGAGCAGGCCCTGTGAGCGTCTCCTTTCGTTCGTTCGTTCGTTCGTTCGTTCGTTTATATATTTACAACATTAGAACAATCTGGTCGAGAACGGGCCACACATCCAAATGAGCTCACCAATCCGATTCATGGAGATTCTCCAAAACAACATCAAGTTGAGGGTTGAAAGACTCAAAGTCCTACTTTGCACCCCACTTGCACAACCCCACGGCATCAAGTTAAGATTTAGATTTGATAGAACTTTTATTTGTCCGCACACAGAGCCCCTTTGTCACCACATTTGAATGCTCATTCAGGAGACCTTCTAGCTCCTTACTAATCCAGGGGCTTGTTGTTTAGAAAGTAACACACTGCCTTTGTGGGCACCGCTGTGTCGACACAGCAGTTAAAATAGTCTGGGATGGAGTGACCAGAGACCCTCGATGTCGTCTCCATGCATCTCGCACATCATTTCCCAGTTTGTCATTTAGAAGCAGTCATTCAGCCAGTCCGGACTGCACTTCCTCACTGTTGTGGTTTGTAGTTTAGAAAAAGATGAATCAGGTTGTGGTCAGATTTGCCCAAAGGTGCCAGTAGTTCTCACTCAAAATCATCTTTAACATTTGAGTACAGCAGGTCCGGCTTGTTATTTCCTTGAGTGGAATAGGTCACAAACTGATTGAAATTTGCCATTGTCTCTTCCAAAGTCACATTGTTGAAGTCACCACTGTAAAGAGAATACAAAGAATCCCATAAAGGGTCTGGGGCAACTGTAGGCGCCCCCCATATATTGAAAAGAGCACAAAAGAAGAGGCGTGGTAGGCACTTAAACTGAGACTCGTCCCGTTGTGGTGATCGAGTCTGCCCCAAGATGGCGGCCGCTCCGTTTATGATGTTTCCTGGGAGGAAGAGGCGGAAGTGATGTGAAGTGATGTCATAGATCAGGGGCGGCGAACTCCAGGCCTCGAGTACCACGGTGGCCTGCAGGTTTTCATTCTTATCCATCCATCCATCCTCTTCCACTTATCCAAGGTCGGGTCGCGGGGGCAGCAGCTTGAGCAGAGATGCCCAGACTTCCCTCTCCCCGGCCACTTCTTCTAGCTCTTCCGGGAGAATCCCGAGGCGTTCCCAGGCCAGCCGGGAGACATAGTCCCTCCAGCGTGTCCTGGGTCTTCCCCGGGGCCTCCTCCCGGTTAGACGTGCCCGGAACACCTCACCAGGGAGGCGTCCAGGAGGCATCCTGATCAGATGCCCGAGCCACCTCATCTGACTCCTCTCGATGCGGAGGAGCAGCGGCTCTACTCTGAGCCCCTCCCGGATGACTGAGCTTCTCACCTTATCTTTAAGGGAGAGCCCAGACACCCTGCGGAGGAAACTCATTTCAACCGCTTGTATTCGCGATCTCGTTCTTTCGGTCACTACCCATAGCTCATGACCATAGGTGAGGGTAGGAACATAGATCGACTGGTAAATTGAGAGCTTTGCCTTGCGGCTCAGCTCCTTTTTCACCACGACAGAGCGATGCAGCGCCCTCATCACTGCGGATGCCGCACCGATCCGCCTGTCGATCTCACGCTCCATTCTTCCCTCACTCGTGAACAAGACCCAGAGATACTTGAACTCCTCCACTTGGGGCAGGATCTCGCCACCAACCCTGAGAGGGCACTCCACCCTTTTCCAGCTGAGGACCATTGTCTCGGATTTGGAGGTGCTGATTCTCATCCCAGCCGCTTCACACTCAGCTGCGAACCGATCCAGAGAGAGCTGAAGATCATGGCCTGATGAAGCAAACAGGACAACATCATCTGCAAAAAGCAGTGACCCAATCCTGAGCCCACCAAACTGGACCCCCTCAACGCCCTGGCTGCGCCTAGAAATTCTGTCCATAAAAGTCATGAACAGAATCGGTGACAAAGGGCAGCCCTGGCGGAGTCCAACTGTCCCTGGAAACGGGTTCGACTTACTGCTGGCAATGCGGACCAAGCTCTGGCACCGATCGTACAGGGACCGAACAGCCCTTATCAGGGGGTCTGGTACCCCATACTCTCGGAGTACCCCCCACAGGATTCCCCGAGGGACACGGTCGAATGCCTTTTCCAAGTCCACAAAATCAGAATCAACTTTATTGGCCAAGTATATGTACACATACAAGGAATTGGACTCCCGGTTTTACTTTGCTCTCCGTGTGCTTAACAAAAAGGGATGAGATACTGGAATAAACACAGACCATCCATCCATCCATTTTCCAACCTGCTGAATCCAAACACAGGGTCACGGGGGGTTCTGCCGGAGCCAATCCCAGCCAACACAGGGCACAAGGCAGGGTGCCAACCCACCGCAGGACACACACAACCACACCCACACACCAAGCACACACCAGGGCCAATTTAGAATCGCCAATCCACCTAACCTGCATGTCTTTGGACTGTGGGAGGAAACACAGACTATGGAATATAGAATAATGGAATGGGTAAGCAGTTACATTATATACACATGGAGACCAGGGGGGTATTTTTCGTACGTGGATTACTCGTTTAGCCGGATGTAATTGTTGACGATTTGGCCTGATCCTGGATCTGTCGGTTTTTCGAAACTCTTGCTGGAAGTGTTGTCATAGCAACAAATCCAAATCCGCAAACCTGCTCGGAGCAGTTTGTTCTACGTAAACAAGGATTAGTTTACACACGTGATCAGTGACGGTGTGTGAAAGTCATCCAGTCAGGGCTTCGCCGTTCATGAGTGAGCGACCAATTGATCCCGGTGCGTAAATTATATGAAGAGAATTTCATATAGAGAGGGTTCTGCGTGATCGGCAAGATCCTTTATTGCTCCCGGAGGAAATTTTGTACGAAAGATACTGCTTTAGCCGAGGGGGAATATTGTACCTCAAAGATTTATTAGCACCTTATATTCGAAGTCAAACTCAGTGA
>NC_041396.2:10944025-10986525 GCF_900747795.2 Erpetoichthys calabaricus | reverse complement strand
GATCAGCACAGACTTTGAGACAGGAGGGTGACACACCATCTGGACCTGGTGCCTTCCTGATCTTCTGTCTCCTGAAGAGCTGACTCACGTCCCCTTCACATATCCTGAGTGGGCAGGGGCAGGGGGCATGGTGGTGGGTGCTGGGAGTGTATTGAGAGAGGGATTATCAAACCTGCAGTAGAACAAATTCAGCTCGTTGGCCAGTTGATGGTTCTCTTCAGTATGGAGGGTGGTTTCCTGTAGTTGATGTCTTTCAGATCTCTCCACACTGATGCAGGGTTGTTGGCTGAAAACCTATCTTCCAGCTTTTCAGTGTAGCACCTCCTTACTACTCTGATCTCCTCTGTCAATGTGTTTCTGGCCTGATTATACAGGATTCTGTCCCCACTTCTGTAGGCCTTCTCCTTAGCCTGACGAAGCTACCCGAGTTTTGCTGTAAACCAGGATTTGTTTGTTGTTGTATGTGCAAAAAGTTTTTGTAGGCACACACATATCCTCACAAAAACTGACGTAGGATGTCACAGCGTCAGTGAGCTCGTCCAGGTCTGTCGCTGCAGACTCAAACACACTCCAGTCAGCGCAGTCAAAGCAGGCTTGTAGTTCCAGCTTTGCCTCGTTGGTCCATCTCTTCACCGTTTTGACCACAGGCTTTGCAGATCTTAGGTTCTGCCTGTACGTTGGGAGAAGATGAACCAAACAGTGGTCAGTGAGTCCCAGGGCAGCACGAGGGACAGAGCGATAGGCGTCCTTTAATGTGGTGTAGCAGTGGTCCAGTGTGTTGTTGTTCTTGCCTGAGGTTTGCTCTGTTAAAATCACCAAGAACAACGAGCAGGGAGTCCGGGTGTTTGTGCTCCATGTTAGTTATCTGGTCAGCCAGGTGTTGTAATGCTTCACTAACACCGGCCTGAGGTGGGATGTAAACACCAACCAGAATAAACGAGGAAAACTCCCGCGGTGAATAGAATGGTTTACAGTCAATGAAAAAAGACTCTAAGTGAGGGCTGTGACATCTGTACACCAACCTTCAATTATGTAGAAACAGATTCCACCTCCTGTTTGTTTTACCCGAGAGCTCTGTGACATGGTCCACACGGAGAAGTTGGAAGCTCGGCAGGTGTCACTGCTGTCACCATCCTGCTCCACTGACAGACTGAGGAGATCGTTCCTCCCCTAAACTATGTGACTCTTCAATTCCACCCAGGGGGGTAAACGTTAACATTGAACATTATACAAAGTTATTGTCTGTTTTTCACCTGCATTATTATCATTCTTTAATTTAATATTATTTATTGTATCAGTATGCTGCTGCTGGAGAATGTGAATTTCCCCTTGGGATTAATAAGGTATCTATCTATCTATCTATCTATCTATCTATCTATCTATCTATCTATCTATCTATCTATCATATAGTGCCTTTCACATCTATCTATCTATCTATCTATCTATCTATCTATCTATCTATCTATCTATCTATCTATCTATCTATCTATCTATCTATCTATCTATCTTATATAGTGCCTTTCTATCTATCTATCTATCTATCTATCTATCTATCTATCTATCTATCTATCTATCTATCTATCTATCTATCTATCTTATATAGTGCCTTTCTATCTATCTATCTATCTATCTATCTATCTATCTATCTATCTATCTATCTATCTATCTATCTATCTATCTATCTATCTATCTATCTATCTATCTATCATGTGCTATCGGGGATGTGCTCACCAAGCCAGGTTTCAGTGAAGCACAGGGCGGCAGATCTGGAAGAGTCCGTGTTCTGTTTAGCATGTAGACTGGTTGGGCGAACTCCCATGCACCCTCCAGGACCCTGCTAAGGGTATAGAGCTGGTCCACTGTTCCGCGACCAGGACGAAAACCACACTGTTCCTCCTGAATCTGAGGCTCGACTATCCGATGGACCCTCCTCTCCAGGACCCCTGAATAGACTTTTCCAGGGAGGCTGAGGAGTGTGATCCCTCTGTAGTTGGAACACACCCTCTGATCCCCTTTCTTAAAGAGGGGGACCACCACCCCGGTCTGCCAATCCAGAGGCACTGTCCCTGATGTCCATGCGATGTTGCAGAGGCGTGTCAACCAAGACAGTCCTACAACATCCAGAGCCTTGAGGAACTCCGGGCGTATCTCATCCACCCCCGGGGCCCTGCCACCAAGGAGTTTTTTGACCACCTCGGTGACCTCAGTCCCAGAGATGGGGGAGCCCACCTCTGAGTCCCCAGGCTCTGCTTCCTCATTGGAAGGCATGTTAATGGGATTGAGGAGGTCTTCGAAGTATTCCCCCCACCGACCCACAACGTCCCGAGTCGAGGTCAGCAGCGCACCATCCCCACCATATACTGTGTTGACACTGCACTGCTTCCCCTTCCTGAGACACCGGATGGTGGACCAGAATCTCCTCGAAGCCGTCCGAAAGTCGTTCTCCATGGCCTCCCCAAACTCCTCCCACGCCCGAGTTTTTGCCTCAGCAACCACCAAAGCCGCATTCCGCTTGGCCTGCCGGTACCTATCAGCTGCCTCCAGGGTCCCACAGGACAAAAGGGACCTGTAGGACTCCTTCTTCAGCTTGACGGCATCCTTCACCGCCGGTGTCCACCAACGGGTTCGGGGATTGCCAACACGACAGGCACCGACCACCTTACGGCCACAGCTCTGGTCAGCTGCCTCAACAATAGAGGCACGGAACATGGCCCATTCGGACTCAATGTCCCCCACCTCCCTCGGGATGTGGTCCAAGTTCTGCCGGAAGTGGGAGTTGAAGCTACTTCTGACAGGGGGCTCTGCCAGACGTTCCCAGCAGACCCTCACAACACGTTTGGGCCTACCACGCCTGACCGGCATCCTCCCCCACCATCGAAGCCAACTCACCACCAGGTGGTGATCAGTTGACAGCTCCGCCCCTCTCTTCACCCGTGTGTCCAAGACATGTGGCCGCAAGTCCAACGACACGACCACAAAGTCGATCATCGAACTGAGGCCTAGGGTGTCCTGGTGCCAAGTGCACATATGAACACCCCTATGCTTGAACATGGTGTTCGTTATGGACAATCAGTGATGGGCACAGAAGTCCAATAACAAAACACCGCTCGGGTTCAGATCGGGGGGGCCATTCCTCCCAATCACGCCCTTCCAGGTCTCACTGTCATTGCCCACATGAGCATTGAAGTCTCCCAGCAGTACGAGGGAGTCCCCAGAAGGTATCCCCTCTAGCACCCCCTCCAGGGACTCCAAAAAGGGTGGGTACTCCGAACTGCTGTTCGGTGCATACGCACAAACAACAGTTAGGACCCGTCACCCCACCCAAAGGCGAAGGGAGGCTACCCTCTCGTCCACCGGGGTAAACCCCAATGTACAGGCTCCAAGTTGGGGGGCAATAAGTATACCCACACCTGCTCGGCGCCTCTCACCGGGGGCAACTCCAGAGTGGTAGAGAGTCCAGCCCCTCTCAAGGAGATTGGTTCCAGAGTCCAAGCTGTGCGTCGAGGTGAGTCCGACTATATCTAGCCAGAACCTCTCAACTTCACGCACTAGCCCAGGCTCCTTCCCCTTCAGAGAGGTGACATTCCACGTCCCAAGAGCCAGCTTCTGTAGCCGAGGATCGGACCGCCAAGGTCCCCGCCTTCGGCCACCACCCAACTCACACTGCACCCGACCTCCTTGGCCCCTCCCATAGGTGGTGAGCCCATGGGAAGGGGGACCCACATTGCCTATTCGGGCTGTGCCCGGCCGAGCCCCATGGGTGCAGGCCCGGCCACCAGGCGCTCGCCATCGAGCCCCACCTCCAGGCCTGGCTCCAGAGTGGGGCCCCGGTGACCCGCGTCCGGGCGAGGGAAAACGCTGTCCAAAATTGTTTTCCATCATAGGAGGTTTTGTTTAACCGTTCTTTGTCTCATCCCTCACCTAGGAGCAGTTTGCCTTGGTTGGCCCTACCAGGGGCATAAAGCCCTGGACAACAGAGCTCCTAGGATCATTGGGACACGCAAACCCCTCCACCACGGTAAGGTGGCGGTTCATTCTTACCATCTTCTTAATTAGTGACTAGTTTTTGCTGCTGATTACTTCTTTTAATTAGCTTCACTCAGGCCCCTTAGTTGTTTCTTTTTCTTTAATTAGTAGCCAAACAATAATGAGACACAAAACAAGCCCCCACATGACCAGCTCAGCTGTGCCCATCACACAATATCTGACATTAAAGAGAGGTGAAGGTCTCAGTAAGGCTGATCTCTTCTGATGGAGCTCTTAGAAAGAACAGAAAAACAACAGTTATGGAAATGTCTGCTGTGGCAGAATGAGAGCAGCAACAGGCCATGGAATTAAATAACGAGTTTAATTAACAGCAAGAATCGGCTTCTCATTAAGAAAATGATTGGAGTGAAATTGGTTGGAGTTTGAAGGCCCAGTTTAGCTGCTCATCTGTTGACTTGTTTCACATCTCATTCCTGCTTGGCTGCCAATTAATGAAGAATCACTTTAGAGGAGTGAACTCTTAACAGTGATGGGGAAAAAGTGAATTAGCAGTAAAAACTGGGCACTGATTAGGAAAAGGGTGAGAATGAAAACCTGCAGCCACTGCGGCCCTCCAGGACTGGAGTTCACCACCCCTGTCATAGATGGTGGCACGTCAGTCTTCCTTTGTACAGACAGGAAAGAAGAAGAGAGATACTGTTACTGCTTAGTGCCTTCAGGTGGCCCAGGGTAACATTGTCATCATCTAATCCCATAAGTTGTTCCCCAAGCACACGCGTGTGACGCCACATATTATAACTGGCGGGTCGGAGTGAGCCATCATTAAAGTGTTGGTGACCGAATGAATCATTTGTGTTGTTAGGAGGGAGGAATATCTAAATACAGTGAATCTGGAAAGTATTCCCAGCGCATCACTTTTTCCACATTTTGTTATGTTACAGCCTTATTCCAAAATGGATTAAATTCATTTTTATCCTCAGAATTCTACACACAACACCCCATAATGACAACGTGAAAAAAGTTTACTTGAGGTTTTTGCAAATTTATTAAAAATCAAAAAATTGAGACACCACATGTACATAAGTATTCACAGCCTTTGCCATGAAGCTCAAAATTGATCTCAGGTGCATCCTGTTTCCCCTGATCATCCTTGAGATGTTTCTGCAGCTTCATTGGAGTCCACCTGTGGTAAATTCAGTTGACTGGACATGATTTGGAAAGGCACACACCTGTCTATAGAAGGTCCCACAGTTGACAGTTCATGTCAGAGCACAAACCAAGCATGAAGTCAAAGGAATTGTCTGTAGACCTCTGAGACAGGATTGTCTCGAGGCACAAATCTGGGGAAGGTTACAGAAAAATTTCTGCTGCTTTGAAGGTCCCAATGAGCACAGTGGCCTCCATCATCCGTAAGTGGAAGAAGTTCGAAACCACCAGGACTCTTCCTAGAGCTGGCCGGCCATCTAAACTGACCGAATGGGGGAGAAGGACTTTAGTCAGGGAGGTGACCAAGAACCCGATGGTCACTCTGTCAGAGCTCCAGAGGTCCTCTGTGGAGAGAGGAGAACCTTCCAGAAGGACAACCATCTCTGCAGCAATGCACCAATCAGGCCTGTATGGTAGAGTGGCCAGACGGAAGCCACTCCTTAGTAAAAGGCACATGGCAGCCCGCCTGGAGTTTGCCAAAAGGCACCTGAAGGACTCTCAGACCATGAGAAAGAAAATTCTCTGGTCTGATGAGACAAAGATTGAACTCTTTGGTGTGAATGCCAGGCGTCACGTTTGGAGGAAACCAGGCACCGCTCATCACCAGGCCAATACCATCCCTACAGTGAAGCATGGTGGTGGCAGCATCATGCTGTGGGGAACTGGGAGACTAGTCAGGATAAAGGGAAAGATGACTGCAGCAACGTACAGAGACATCCTGGATGAAAACCTGCTCCAGAGCGCTCTTGACCTCAGACTGGGGCGACGGTTCATCTTTCAGCAGGACAACGACCCTAAGCACACAGCCAAGATATCAAAGGAGTGGCTTCAGGACAACTCTGTGAATGTCCTCGAGTGACCCAGCCAGAGCCCAGACTTGAATCTGATTGAACATCTCTGGAGAGATCTTAAAATGGCTGTGCACCGACGCTTCCCATCCAACCTGATGGAGCTTGAGAGGTGCTGCAAAGAGGAATGGGCGAAACTGGCCAAGGATAGGTGTGCCAAGCTTGTGGCATCATATTCAACAAGACTTGAGGCTGGAATTGCTGCCAAAGGTGCATCGGCAAAGTATTGAGCAAAGGCTGTGAATACTTGTGGACATGGGATTTCTCAGCTTTTTTATTTTTAATAAATTTACAAAACCTCAAGTAAACTTTTTTCACGTTGTCATTATGGGGTGTTGTGTGTAGAATTCTGAGGAAAAAAAAGAATTTAATCCATTTTGGAATAAGGCTGTAACAGAACAAAATGTGGAAAAAGTGATGCGCTGTGAATACTTTCCGGATGCACTGTATATAATTCACTATGGTAAGCAAGACGCATGCAAGACAGCCACACCCACCAACTCACAGAGCCCCGCCCACCTACCGTTCACGTGATATTATTTGCCAAGAATGTTTTCATTAATCAAGAACGAAAGTCAGAGGTTCAAAGAAGATCACATACCGTCGTAGTTCTGACCATAAACGATCCGGTGGTGTTATTCCCATGACCCGCTGGGCAGCCAAACGGGTAACCAGAGTCTTTGGTTTTATGGTTGCAAAGCTGAAACTTAAAGGAATTGACAGAAGTGCACCACCAGGTGTGGAGCCTGTGGCTTTAACTCTTTTAGGGCTCTTTTTTTTTTTTTGTTTCTTTTTTCCCAGGGCTGAATATTTTTCCAAAAACTAACTTTTTTTCAAAAAAAGAACACAAAGCAATTGAAATCAACAAAAAATTTTTCCTTTTGACAAATGTTACTGTCTTGCATGTTGTATGAGCCTGCATACTCTATGATTTCACATACATATCACATACATTTTACACAGCAAAGCCTGATGTCGCTCAAAGCAGCCAATTTCAGTCATTGCCACGTTGCACTCCTTACTATACGTGTTGCTTTGGTGCCTACTTTTCAATTGTCTGTTGCTGCACTTTCTCACATATATTGTTAGTGTGTACTGTAGAGAGACAAGTCACCTGTTTGCCATCATGCCATGCCACTGCCACCAAGTTTTCCGCCCGCATGAAAACCGTATTGTCACCTCTTTTCATCTTCAGCCTGTCTGGCTTCAACTGTGAAGCCATGTGTCTCCTGTTCACCCTCACTGGGCCACAAGCTCCAATTCCCCTGCTCTGTAGCTCCATGAACACTCTGGTGATGTATAAAAATTGTCCAAATGTACACAACATGACCCAAATGTTCATAGCCCTGAAGCAGCTCCAGCACAACCTGACTTGTTCTCTCTTTGAAAGAAATACTTTCCTGTATATGTAATTACTTTCAGGCAGAAACCAGTGTTTGCTTCTGCCAGTACAAAATCCTTTATGCCATACTTTGTGGGCTTGTCTGGCATAGATTGGCAGAAAAAAAGGTGACCCTTTTATTTTATCATAGATTCATGCACAGACAAATCACGGCCAGGCTGATAAAATTGTTTCTATGTTAGTTCCACAATGTCGAGCAGGGGCTGAACTTTATGTATGGCATTATAGCCTGGCTCACCCCTTGGGATTTGCTTCTATTTATTACAGAAGTGAATAAAACTTTGCAGCATCACGTACCTATCATCACGCTGCATCACCTGTCCAAAGCCACCAGGGGACAAAGCACGTTTGGACCAATGCTCCCTGAAGTTATATCACCAGTTCTGTCCCATCTCTATCTGTAATGCCACAGCACGCTTCATCTCGTCTTTCGTTGTGGGTTTCCACTTTGAAAAACGAGAATGCGATGCAAGCACAGCCCGCGATTCAAAAAAAATCTCTGCCTACCTGTTTGTCTCGTCTGACAGTAGCTGAAAAGCAGCATCAGGAGAGAGCAGCCTGAAGTACAGCAGCTGGTGATCTGTCGTGTCCAACAGCAAGCCGTGCCGTCTTGTAAACTCCGGTAGCCAGATCGGCTCTCAACGGATCAATGTCTGTGTATTTATCCCATGCGAACCTTGCCGTAGATGCATTGGCTGCGCAAATGCGCTCAGCTGGCAGCAGATCAGCTGGCATGGCATCGGCTGGTGTCTGATCAGCTGATGCCAGCTTCTCACTCTCTTGTTCGATCTCCTGATCACTGCCAATAAAGTCCGATTCTGAAAAATCAGAGTCTGACTCCGCGATAATGCGCTAAACATCGTCTGCCGAGTGTTTTCTTTTCTGCACTCGCTTCGCTCCCTTGTGACATGTCGATGCCATCTTGCCTGTTTACATTTCACAACTCACGCACACCTAAGGTTTATTTGCCAAGTCAACGAGTCTAGCAGTCCTCCAAGCACAGAGGGAATGCCTGCGACGTGACAGTGAGATTTGTCGCCATTAACAGCTGATTGCCGCCCCCTATCCCTGGATGTCGACTTTTGTCTCAACCCCTCCTGTCGACATCCGCCCTAAAAGAGTTAATTTGACTCAACACGGGAAACCTGACCCGGCCCGAACGTGGCTCACAGGTACATGAAACTGAGGCGGTGTGTGGAAAATGAACAGTCAGCGGGACTCCCAAGTGCGTGTGTTCTGTACTTGGGTGAGGAGTTGGTGGCGGACGCATGAGCAGGCAGTGCCTACTGATCGATGGCTAAGAGATGACTTAAGAAATCGGCAGACTAGGATGGCGGGGGCGGAATGGGCGTCAGACGATTGAATTTGCCAGTCTAGGGGATGTAAATGTCCTAACACGGGTTCCATAGGTGAACCTGCAGAAGGATCGTTAGCAGTTGTGCCGACCCGTCGTTGGACGGTTAGAACCCGAAACCTCTCGTGCCCGCTTCCCTGCCCTCTCTCCAGAGTTCCATCTTTGCATTCACTTCCAGTCGTATCCTCAAACCCACCCCATTTGGACATGTGTGTCTTTCAGGACGTGTTCACCCATCAATACATAGTTATGCGGTGTATGCTGCGCCGCGGGTTGGCTAGTAAACATTAATAAGGATGATGTACTTTATCTGTTTGGGCAAATAACGTGGACAAATTCCCACAGCCAGAATTTCAATGTCTGACTTTCAAACTGTAGTTTTAACTGTAATCCACTC
Organism: Erpetoichthys calabaricus; assembly: GCF_900747795.2. NCBI lineage: Eukaryota > Metazoa > Chordata > Cladistia > Polypteriformes > Polypteridae > Erpetoichthys > Erpetoichthys calabaricus. The sequence goes on along the minus strand of NC_041396.2, from coordinate 10,977,331 downwards.
CCTCTTACACCATTACTCATTCAAACAGATGACCAGTCGCCCTCCTGTGTTTTTTCCACACCGCCCTGGGTCTCTGCTTGTATAAGATGAACTCTGTCCTGCATTAAAACGGTGTCCAGTGTGACGGGTGTCCACGGTCGTTGTCTGGCAGGGAGGTCAGCGGAATAATGGAAGGACCTTGGAAGAGAAGGAGCTCCACCTGTGAGACGTTACCTCCCCTGGGATACTGGAGGACAGCGGATTCACCACAGAGACTTTCCTGCAGCCCTGTTGCTTCCCATGGTGGGCCACCAGGGGGAGATGAAGAGTCCGGCAAAGGATTCCCATCACACCTGCGAGTGATTCCAGGTGATGCTGATGAATCACATGGGACACGTCCAGGACCAGTTTAGTGGGCGCTGGGCACTGCTAATCAGGGTGAGAGTCAGAGGAAGAAGAAGACGACGACGACGCAGCTTACCAGAGAGGGAGGGGAGGCGACAACCTTATTGTGTGTTGAACTGTGCTGTTATATTGGGAAGTGAAGTGGAGTGGTTCCCATGAGGAAGATTAATAAAATCATGTGCTGTGTCGGGTAAGGGCGGCTCTACTCGCCCCTGGTCTCCACGGTGGCATCACACCAGTATATCAGGTTTAAGCCAGCTCCCCATAAAGCACAATGTGCTACAGTACTTGTATGCTCCATGGCCGCCTATAAGAGCAGAAAGTTCATTCATTTTATTCGACGCCGATTGGACATTTCCCATTACAACAGATGGCTGACCAGTTCTAAAATCTGTTCTCTTTGCTTTTACTCTCAATGCCTGCACGCCGCCCTCATCGTCGATGGACAAACGGCTCCTGCAGTAAAGTGGAATTGAGCTCAGGCGCTCGTGATCACAGTGCAAGGAGCTGATTACGGGACACTTTAATACGCCCGCTTTTCAGGTGGTGCAGACATAAGGCAGCCTTCGGGTCCTCTTCGCGACTCCATCCGAGTTGGCAGCCCGTTTGAAGTGCAGTCCTAAGAAGACGACACCTGGGGGTTTGTGCGCCTTACAGTTTGTCAGTAAATTTAAGATCTGTTTTAAATCAATTGATCCGATTTCTAGCAGCTACTATCCATGATTGAGCCAGAAGCCTGATCAGTTCTAATTTGAAATAAGACCAGCAAAGTTCAGGGGAAAAATGGAGCGTCTGCAAAAAAAGGAGCCAGATGTGAAAAAGTGGATTTAAGAAAAGTGTCAATAGAAGTCGAAATCGAGAGGGAGAAGGCCGAGACGTCACCTCAACAGAACGTTAAGAGAGGTGTGACGAGCACCAACACGCTGGGCGATCCCATCCACCTCAAAATGACATCCGAGATCTGAAGAACCCTCAAGTCCTCCTCTCCTACTGAGTTTTCTTTTCTTGTTCGTTTTCACAAACCCCCAGGGGTCAGCCATTGTAGAGCACCCCTGGAGCAATTACAGGTTAAGGGTCTTGCTCTTTTTGGCAGTGATGGGGATTCGAACCGACAACCTTCTGGATACCAGATAGATAGATAGATAAAGGCACTATATGATAGATATGAAAGGCACTATATAATAGATAGATATGAAAGGCACTATATGATAGATCGATAGATATGAAAGGCACTATATGATAGATAGATATGAAAGGCACTATATAATAGATAGATTGATAGATAGATATGAAAGGCACTATATGATAGATCGATAGATAGATAGATAGATAGATATGAAAGGCACTATATAATAGATAGATTGATAGATAGATATGAAAGGCACTATATGATAGATCGATAGATCGATAGATATGAACAGCACTATATGATAGATAGATCGATAGATAGATATAAAAGGCACTATATAATAGATAGATATGAATGGCACTATATAATAGATAGATATGAAAGGCACTATATGATAGATAGACAGATAGATAGATATGAAAGGCACTATATAATAGATAGGTAGGTAGATAGGTAGATCAATAGATAGATATGAAAGGCACTATATAATAGATAGATGGATAGATAGATAGATGTGAAAGGCACTATATGATAGATAGACAGATAGATATGAAAGGCACTATATAATAGATAGGTAGGTAGATAGGTAGATCAATAGATAGATATGAAAGGCATTATATGATAGATAGATAGATATGAAAGGCACTATATAATAGATAGATTGATAGATAGCTAGATGTGAAAGGCACTATATGATAGATAGACAGATAGATATGAAAGGCACTATATAATAGATAGGTAGGTAGATAGATAGGTAGATCAATAGATATATATGAAAGGCATTATATGATATATAGATAGATGTGAAAGGCACTATATGATAGATAGATAGATAGATATGAAAGGCATTATATGATAGATAGATAGATAAATATGAAAGGCACTATATAATAGATAGGTAGGTAGATCAATAGATAGATATGAAAGGCACTATATGATATATAGATCGATAGATATGAAAGGCACTATATGATAGATAGATAGATATGAAAGGCATTATATGATAGATAGATAGATATGAAAGGCACTATATAAAAGATAGATTGATAGATAGATCGATAGATATGAATGGCACTATATGATAGATAGATATAAAAGGCACTATATAATAGATAGATATGAAAGGCACTATATGATACATAGATATGAAAGACACTATATAATAGATAGACAGATAGATATGAAAGGCACTATATGATAGATAGATATGAAAGGCACTATATAATAGATAGATAGATATGAAAGGCACTATATGATATATAGATCGATAGATATGAAAGGCACTATATGATAGATAGATATGAAAGGCACTATATAATAGATAGATAGATATGAAAGGCACTATATGATATATAGATCGATAGATATGAAAGGCACTATATGATAGATAGATATGAAAGGCACTATATAATAGATAGATAGATATGAAAGGCACTATATGATAGATAGATATGAAAGGCACTATATAATAGATAGATAGATATGAAAGGCACTATATGATATATAGATCGATAGATATGAAAGGCACTATATGATAGATAGATATGAAAGGCACTATATGATAGATAGATCGATAGATAGATGTGAAAGGCACTATATGATAGATAGATAGATATGAAAGACACTATATAATAGATAGACAGATAGATATGAAAGGCACTATATGATAGATAGATATGAAAGGCACTATATAATAGATAGATAGATATGAAAGGCACTATATGATAGATAGATATGAAAGGCACTATATAATAGATAGATAGATATGAAAGGCACTATATGATATATAGATCGATAGATATGAAAGGCACTATATGATAGATAGATATGAAAGGCACTATATGATAGATAGATCGATAGATAGATGTGAAAGGCACTATATGATACATAGATAGATATGAAAGACACTATATAATAGATAGACAGATAGATATGAAAGGCACTATATGATAGATAGATATGAAAGGCACTATATAATAGATAGATAGATATGAAAGGCACTATATGATATATAGATCGATAGATATGAAAGGCACTATATGATAGATAGATATGAAAGGCACTATATAATAGATAGATAGATATGAAAGGCACTATATGATAGATAGATATGAAAGGCACTATATAATAGATAGATAGATATGAAAGGCACTATATGATATATAGATCGATAGATATGAAAGGCACTATATGATAGATAGATATGAAAGGCACTATATGATAGATAGATCGATAGATAGATGTGAAAGGCACTATATGATAGATAGATACATAGATATGAAAGGCACTATATAATAGATAGGTAGGTAAATAGATAGATAGGTAGATATGAAAGGCACTATATGATAGATAGGTATTGTGAAAGGCACTATATGATGGATAGATAGATAGATATGAAAGGCACTATATAATAGATTGATAGATAGATAGATATGAAAGGCACTATATAATAGATAGATAGATATGAAAGGCACTATATGATAGATCGATAGATAGATATAAAGGGCACTATATAATAGATAGATATGAAAGGCACTATATGATAGATAGATAGATATGAAAGGCACTATATGATCGATAGATAGATATAAAGGGCACTATATAATAGATAGATATGAAAGGCACTATATGATAGATAGATAGATATGAAAGGCACTATATGATAGATAGATCGATAGATATGAAAGGCACTATATGATAGATAGATATGAAAGGCACTATATGATAGATAGATCGATAGATAGATGTGAAAGGCACTATATGATAGATAGATAGATCGATACATAGATATGAAAGGCACTATATAATAGATAGGTAGGTAGATAGATAGGTAGATATGAAAGGCACTATATGATAGATAGGTGGATGTGAAAGGCACTATATGATAGATAGATAGATAGATATGTGTGGATAGCGCTTTGAGTACTGAGAAAAGCGCTATATAAATGTAATGAATTATTATTATTATTAATTATTATATGAAAGGCACTATATGATGGATACTTTATTAATCCCAAGGGGAAACTCACAAACCAGCACCAATCCTTAGCCTCTACTGCAATGTTTTCGTTTTAAATGAAGGACGAACGGCGGGCACAGCTGGAAAAGCAAACAAACGCCGAATCAAAACGCCACCAACTCCTGTCACAGACATTGGCCAGAATGAACTGTAAAGTTGGCAGCAAATAACGGGTTCAAGTGGGGCAGAAGGAAATCCCGCTTGGATTCTTCATCATGGAATTGGTCTTTGTGAAGGCCGACTTGTACGTTTGCATCGAGTCACCTACGCCATATCTCCTGGGTGAAGTCATAATCATAGAAACACACGCTTTTTCACAACTGTATGATGGAGGGGAGGATGGGACTGAGAGGAAAGCAGATGTTTACTTCCAGTACTGAAAATCTCAAAATGCTGGTAAACCGTACAGTTATTAAAATTCAGAGCCTACAAATATTGGACAAACAAGAGGAGACCAAAGTCCATCACACCCATTTATTTAGCTAATCACTTAGCTGTCCCAACATCTCCTCTAGATTCCTCTCAAGGTTTCTACTTCAGGTCCATGTCTCATCCGAGTCCCACAACTCTTTGCGCAAAGAAGTGTGTCCTGGCTTCAGTTTTACTTGCACTTCCTTTTAATTTCCACCAATGTCCTCAAACACCTGATTCACCATGAAGATGAAGGAATGTTGCTGAATCTGCATCATTGATGCTTTTGAGGATTATGAAAAACCTGGATGAGGTCCCCACGTGAGAGTTGGGAGCAGATTGAGGAGATCCTGGAGAGGTGGAGATCTGCTCTAGAGAGGAGAGGAATGAAGGTCAGTAGGACCACCAAGACAGAATACATGTGTGTGAATGAGAGGGAGGTCAGTGGAATGGTGAGGATGAGGAGAGTAGAGTTGGTGAAGGTGGATGAGTTTAAATACTTGGGATCAACAGTACATAATAATGGGGATTGTGGAAGAGAAGTGAAAAAGAGAGTGCAGGCAGGGTGGAGAAGAATGTCAGGAGTAATTTGTGACAGACGGGTATCAGCAAGAGTGAAAGGGAAGGTCTACAGGACGGTAGTGAGACCAGCTATGTTATATGGGCTGGAGACGGTGGCACAGGAGACAGAGCTGGAGATGGCAGAGTTAAAGATGCTAAGATTTGCATTGGGTGTGATGAGGATGGACAGGATTAGAAATGAGGACATTAGAGGGTCAGCTCAAGTTGGACAGTTGGGAAGCAAAGTCAGAGAGGAGAGATTGTGTTGGTTTGGACATGTGCAGAGGAGAGATGCTGGGTATATTGGGAGAAGGGTGATAAGGATAGAGCTGCCAGGGAAGAGGAGAAGAGGAAGGCCTAAGAGAAGGTGGTGAGAGACGACATGAAGGTGATGGGTGTCAGAACAAGATGATGAGGACAGAAAGATATGGAAGAAGATGATCCGCTGTGGAAACCCCTAACGGGAACAGCTGAAAGAAGAAGTCACTGTAGTCCCATGATGCACCTGGTTGCTGTCCTCTACACATCTTCACGTGCTGCTCTGACTTTCTTTTAGTGTGGAGACCAGAACTGCACCCAGGACCCCAGAGGTGGCCTCACTACATCGTTGGTGCAGAACATCCCTTGATTTAGATTTGCCTTTTTAATTGCAAATGGATCAACTCCGAGCCTTCAACCCATTGCAGATGTTGCACCCTGAAGCTCAGTGTCTCCCACCTTGTTAGCATTGGGTTCTTTTGTAAACCACACAACCCTCCAGAGGGGTCATGGAGGTGACAAGTGGGATACCAGCACAAACGCATTTGCTTTGTTGCCTTAACCCATGGCACAAATATACCCGGGCAATGCTGGGCACATGAAATGCCCAATTTCTTGTCGTTTCTGTGGTTTCAGTGGATTGACTGATGACTTCACGTCAAACAGGACTTCATAGATGGAGAAAGTTTATCATTAGCAATTTTGCATAATGTCCCAACTTTTTTTTTTTGAAAGGGCCACACAACATGACACAAGGCACTATTAGATATATAGTGCCTTTCATATCTATCTGATAGATAGATATGTGAAAGGCACTATATGATAGATAGATATGAAAGGCACTATAAAGGTTTTGTTCTCTCCAACCCCCCCCTCCTCCCCACATGGCAATGAAACAATAAGTGCCTTGAGCATGGAAAAGGCGCTATATAAATGTATTATTATTATTAAACCATCAGGCCGGGCTTTAAAAAAAAATGGGAAGGACACACAACACAAACTGAAAGGGAAAACCCGATGAGCGCCCAGCAGTAAACCGAGAGCGGCCCTTTGATTTGTTCCCTCTGGAGGGCACCCGTTTGAGTTTGTCTTTGCCCCTCTACAAGGCCTTTTCGTGGTCCCTGTGGCAGCGCCCATGACGTTCAAACCCCACAGAGTAGTCGGGCTCGGCCCCGGCGTATACAGAGACACTTGTGAGGTCCTCTGCTCCTTCTCGATGGCTCACGTCTGGTGATGCCACCTCTCTGTCCAGACTTTTCATGCGTAGCTCCTACTTGGTGCCCAGCTGTGTTACCAAAGAACTGATGATGATGATGATGAACTTGTTGGCTTTGTGTAACTTTCTGGCATTTTAATGTGCCCTCCTCATATGCGGTGATCAATTTTGTCACCTTGTGCGGTCACGTTTGTTGTCTCCTCAATTACAGTTGTGCTTGAAAGTTTGTGAACCCTTTAGAGTTTTCTGTATTTCTGCATAAATTTGACCTAAAACATCATCAGATTTTCACTCAAGTCCTAAAAGTAGATAAAGAGAAACCAAAATGAGCCAAAAATATTCTACTTGGTCATTTATTTATTGTGTAAAATGATCGAATATCACATATGTGTGAGTGGCAGAAGTATGTGACCCTTTGCTTTCAGTATCTGCTGTGACCCCCTTTGCAGTAATAACTGTAACTAAACGTTTCCGGTGACTGTTGATCAGTCCTGAATTTTCGCCCATTCCTCCGTACAGAACAGCTTCAACTCTGGGATGTTGGTGGGTTTCCTCACATTATCTGCTCACTTCAGGTCCTTCCATAACATTTCGATTGGATTAAGGTCAGGACTTTGACTTGGCCATTCCAGAACATTCACTTTATTCTTCTTTAACCATTCATTGGTGGAACGACTTGTGTGCTTAGGGTGGTTGTCTTGCTGCATGACCCACCGTCTCTTGAGATTCAGTTCGTGGACAGATGTCCTGACATTTTCCTTTAGAATTCTCTGATATAATTCAGAATTCATTGTTCCATCGATGAAGGCAAGCCGTCCTGGCCCAGATGTGGCAAAACAGGCCCAAACCATGATACTACCACCACCATCCATGTTCCACAGATGGGATAAGGTTCTTACAGTGGTGTGAAAAACTATTTGCCCCCTTCCTGATTTCTTATTCTTTTGCATGTTTGTCACACAAAATGTTTCTGATCATCAAACACATTTAACCATTAGTCAAATATAACACAAGTAAACACAAAATGCAGTTTTTAAATGATGGTTTTTATTATTTAGGGAGAAAAAAAATCCAAACCTACATGGCCCTGTGTGAAAAAGTAATTGCCCCCTTGTTAAAAAATAACCTAACTGTGGTGTATCACACCTGAGTTCAATTTCCGTAGCCACCCCCAGGCCTGATTACTGCCACACCTGTTTCAATCAAGAAATCACTTAAATAGGAGCTGCCTGACACAGAGAAGTAGACCAAAAGCACCTCAAAAGCTAGACATCATGCCAAGATCCAAAGAAATTCAGGAACAAATGAGAACAGAAGATCTATCAGTCTGGTAAAGGTTATAAAGCCATTTCTAAAACTTTGGGACTCCAGCGAACCACAGTGAGAGCCATTATCCACAAATGGCAAAAACATGGAACAGTGGTGAACCTTCCCAGGAGTGGCCGGCCGACCAAAATTACCCCAAGAGCGCAGAGACGACTCATCCGAGAGCTCACAAAAGACCCCAGGACAACGTCTAAAGAACTGCAGGCCTCACTTGCCTCAATTAAGGTCAGTGTTCACGACTCCACCATAAGAAAGAGACTGGGCAAAAACGGCCTGCATGGCAGATTTCCAAGACGCAAACCACTGTTAAGCAAAAAGAACATTAGGGCTCGTCTCAATTTTGCTAAGAAACATCTCAATGATTGCCAAGACTTTTGGGAAAATACCTTGTGGACTGATGAGTCAAAAGTTGAACTTTTTGGAAGGCAAATGTCCCGTTACATCTGGCGTAAAAGGAACACAGCATTTCAGAAAAAGAACATCATACCAACAGTAAAATATGGTGGTGGTAGTGTGATGGTCTGGGGTTGTTTTGCTGCTTCAGGACCTGGAAGGCTTGCTGTGATAGATGGAACCATGAATTCTACTGTCTACCAAAAAATCCTGAAGGAGAATGTCCGGCCATCTGTTCGTCAACTCAAGCTGAAGCGATCTTGGGTGCTGCAACAGGACAATGACCCAAAACACACCAGCAAATCCACCTCTGAATGGCTGAAGAAAAACAAAATGAAGACTTTGGAGTGGCCTAGTCAAAGTCCTGACCTGAATCCAATTGAGATGCTATGGCATGACCTTAAAAAGGCGGTTCATGCTAGAAAACCCTCAAATAAAGCTGAATTACAACAATTTTGCAAAGATGAGTGGGCCAAAATTCCTCCAGAGCGCTGTAAAAGACTCATTGCAAGTTATCGCAAACGCTTGATTGCAGTTATTGCTGCTAAGGGTGGCCCAACCAGTTATTAGGTTCAGGGGGCAATTACTTTTTCACACAGGGCCATGTAGGTTTGGATTTTTTTTTCTCCCTAAATAATAAAAACCACCATTTACAAACTGCATTTTGTGTTTACTTGTGTTATATTTGACTAATGGTTAAATGTGTTTGGTGATCAGAAACATTTTGTGTGACAAACATGCAAAAGAATAAGAAATCAGGAAGGGGGCAAATAGTTTTTCACACCACTGTATGTTGGAATGCAGTGTTTTCCTTTCTCCAAACATAACGCTTTTCATTTAAACCAAAAAGTCCTATTTTGGTCTCATCCGTCCACAAAATATTCTTCCAATAGCCTTCTGGTGTGTCCACGTGATCTTTAGCAAACTGCAGATAAGCAGCAATGGTTTTTTTTGGAGAGCAGTGGCTTTCTCCTTGCCACCCTGCCATGCACACCATTGTTGTTGAGTGTTCTCCTGATGGTGGACTCATGAACATGAACATTAGCCAATGTAAGAGAGGCCTTCAGTGGCTTAGAAGTTACCCTGGGGTCCTTTGTGACCTCGCCGACTATTCCACGCCTTGCTCTTGGAGTGATCTTTGTTGGTCGATCACTCCTGGGGAGGGTAACAATGGTCTTGAATTTCCTCCATTTGTACACAATCTGTCTGACTGTGGATTGGTGGAGTCCAAACTCTTTACAGATGGTTTTGTAACCTTTTCCAGCCTGATGAGCATCAGCAACTCTTTTTGTGAGGTCCTCAGAAATCTCCTTTGTTCGTGCCATGATACACTTCCACAAACATGTGTTGTGAAGAGCAGACTTTGATAGATCAAAACTCAGGGTGTCCACTCACACCTGATTGTCATCCCATTGATTGAAAACACCGGACTCGAATGTCACCTTCCAACTAACTGATAATCCTAGAGGGTCACATACTTCTGCCACTCACAAATATGTGATATTCGATCATTTTACACAATAAATAAATGACCAAGTAGAATATTTTTGTCTCATTTGTTTAACTGGTTGGTGTGTTTGTGTGTGTGTCCTGTGGTGGGTTGGCACCCTGCCCGGGATTGGTTCCCTGCATTGCGCCCTGTGTTGGCTGGGATTGGCTCCAGCAGACCCCCGTGACCCTGTAGTTAGGATATAGCGGGTTGGAAAATGGATGGATGGATGTTTAACTGGTTTCTCTTTATCTACTTTTAGGACTTGAGTGACCATCTGATGAAGTTTTAGGTCATATTTATGCAAAAATATAGAAAACTCTAAAGGGTTCCCAAACTTTCAAGCACAACTGTACGTTGACCCGTTTTGTAAGTCGCTTTGCATAAAAGTGTCTGCTAAGCAAATAAACGACAATGCAAGTCCTGAAGCCGCCACCACAGCAGATCTCCCGGTGTGTGGAATCTTCCGATTTTTTTGAAACTGCCGACTGCTGATATGAAATTTCAATTTTTGCTCAAACAAACCAGGATGGGCTGAATTTACAGGACTGGAACGAGACGAGCGACTCCCATTTCTGTACGTTCATCCTGTACGGCACCAGTAACTGATGACTTTAATGGTTTAAGTTGGTTTTATAGCTTAATAGTCGAGGGAAAGGAAAAAACGTACGGACATCACAGCACCAGAAGCCGTTTCAGTTTATAATGCAAGAACAGAAAAGGAGTATGGATGCCCAAGGATCAGAAGCTGTTTTGATTAATTTATAAATTAAGAATGTAAAATTTCAAATGTTTATTCTATAAAAAACACTATAAGATCAAAAAAATTTCAATACGACACAAGAAAGGGGATACAAAAGAGATTTTTTTTTGCACTGTGTTTTAAAAATGATGTCATGAAGATGGTGGCCATCATTAGCGATACTCGTGATGAGACGATCTCTGAACATTTGCATGACTCGTTCGGCCATTTCAAGAGGAACAGCAGCGGTTTTGTGCCGAATAGCGTCCTTGGGGGGGGCTTCAAGGTTTTGAGGTCGGTGTGTGTGTGTGTAGACCTTTGACTTGAGATAGAAATCGCACAGAGTGAGATCAGGCGAACGTGAAGGCCACCCGACATCGGCGCGCAGGGAGGAGATCAGCTTCCCCAGAAAACTTGTATGGATCTCCGCGCAGGCCGTATGAGCTGTTGCTCCAGGCATCCACCACGTCCATTTCTTCCAGTTCTCTAGCATTTCTCTGTGTCATTCTGAAGTGACGGTGACCGCTGCTCCCCCCCTTCGTCATAAAAGTAAAGGCCTACAATGTCAAGTTCTGCAATGGCGCACCAAACTGTAACATGTGTGCTCACTGTGCGGGGGTCTCTGATGAAGTTCACGAGGATTGGTTTCAGCTCAGTAGTGAAAGTTTTGCTTATTAACACAACCATTCAAATGGAAATGAGCCTCGTCACTGACGTCACATGACGATGACATCTCGATGAACGGTTTGCAGAATGTTGGCACACAACTCTCTACGGGCTCTTTCCGTCTCTCTCAGCGAGTTTCTGCACTGCCATCATTTTGTATGGATGGACATTAAGGTCCTCTTGCAAACTCAAACACACGTTAGAAATGCCAAAGGCAGAAGTGCGCCGAACATCTTAGGAGACTGCAAAATGGACGCCCTTACAGCTTGGATGTTGTCATGTGTTCATACAGTCCGAGGACGGCCTGGAGATTTACTCTTCAGTGTCGTACCCGTCTGTCTAAATTTAGTCACCCACTGACGAATTGTCTTTCGATTTGGGACGTCACTGACGTGCGTTTGGATGGTGTGTTGCGTAGGGATGATGGATTCGTTATTTTTGAAGAACGCTTTGACAGCGAAAGCACAGTGCGCACCGGACCAAGACGTGTTGACGACTGAAACTACAAGGGATCGCCTATCCAAGGACCCCCCACACCACATCAAATCCGCTCAGCTGCCTCGACCTTGAAAAACGGGGTACTTAATTTTGGCTCATGCTCTACATACGGACATCACAGGCCCAGAATCTGTTTCAGTTAGTTTATAGCCAGAGAAAGGAAAAGATGTATGGATGCCATGGGACCAAAAGCCATTTTTAATTAACTTGAGAATGTAAAATATGTATGGACATCACAGGGCCAAGGGCCATGTTAATTAGTTTCTAGCCTGGAAAAAGGAAAGCAATACGCGGATACATAAAAATATCAAAACCTTGAGCAGAGTCAATCATCATAAGGACGGCCAAACAATCAAAAGTATACAATGTCACATGTCCTGAAGCCCCAATGCGAGATTTTTAACATAAATTTGTCTCTTCTGAGGGACCCAAAGGACAACAAAAGTGGAGTGTTCGTAAGAAGTGATGTCAGAGATTGGAAAATGAGGCCATCTGAGAACGTAACTATGGATGGTCCGACTGCCTGGCCGCTGATCTGATCGAAACGGGCCAATTTTCACTAAAAAGACTCAAATTGGTGATCGATAAAAAGGCAGATCACAAAAAGAAATTATATTATCAGCCCCTGCTTCTCTAAGCTTTACAGTAATTTACTCTTGAGATATTACAGTAGTCGAGGTGGTGCACGTCTTTTTGTTTTTTTGCAGTGTAAACAAAGAGCAGCGAGTGGAAGCTCGTGTTATTAGGGAGTGAGAGGCGATTGGCATATCAGGCTTTACGTTAAAATAAAGTGGAATAATAAACTGAAAAAAAGAAGAATCAGAGCAGTCGTCCTGTGCAACTAGACAAACGGCAATAAAAGCTACTTTAAGGAAATCAGACCTTTCTATTTTGATGAATTTGAATTATATTTTTAAATATTTGTACTGTTTTTTTAGTTAGCCAATAAAAGGTGTCGACATTTTGCTCGACTTTTCACTATGCCGTGAGTGACATATTTACATCTTGGTTGGTAAGCTGCACATAACCAAAGGACACCCGTAGGCCTGTTAGGCCCTGCCAAGTGCACTAACAGTGACATCACTCTGACACGTACTTACGTAAAGGAGGTAACAGGGCATCACTCGAGTCCTCGTCTGGCCAGGACCTCTAGCTGTGTGTGTTAATTTTAAGGTGTGCCATCCACGCAAGCATGAAGATGGAGGTTTTTGTTGCGTTTTCCAGGCTGCATTCAAACAGAACATAAGTGGGATACAAGAAAACAAATGATGCGGGATTTTGTTTAAATTGATCAAATTTGAAATATGATTCACTTCCTCAGTTCGGGAACTGGTCAGGGTGACAATCGTGAGCCAAAAGGACACTGGCCTACACAATCAACTTTAAATAAACTCCACGACAGATTATTATTATTTTTTTGCTGTTCTTGGCGGCGTAACACCATGAAGCAGCGGTGCTCCCCATTACAGCTCCAGTATCCTGGGCTCAAATCCCAGTCTGTTGGTGTTAATACGTTCTTCCCATCTCAGCATTTTTTTTCTTCCCGGTTAGATATTCTGGTTTTCTGACAAAACCATTCAAACTTGGTACCTTGGCATGGTAAGAGTGAAGGAGTTCGCCTTGGAGTGGACTACGGATTACTTCCTGGCTTCTGTCCTGTGCCTTTGGTATAAAACGATCAACTCCCCATTATCACCCCTACTTGGGAGTCTTGCTCCTATCGTGATGGCACAAGCCTCCAGACAAAAGCCAGCCTGGGGCGAGGGGATAGGAAAGCAAATAAATGAAGGGTAACGGAGTCCAAACTATTGCTGCATATAACGAGAACACACTCAGTCCTGAACCGGCGTTTCGCTCTTTTTACTCGAAATTAAGGATTCGGTTTTGGACTGCTGCGGTGGGCTGGCGCCCTGCACGGGGTTTGTTTCCTGCCTTGCGCCCTGTGTTGGCAGGGATTGGCTCCAGCAGACACAAGTGACCCTGTAGTTAGGATATAGCAGGTTGGATAATGGATGGATGGTTTTGGACTGCTGGTACATCGAGGTTTCCAGAAATAAAAGTGTTTCATGTCTCTGTATTGAGGATGTGACTGACAAAGTCCAGTTTAAGAAGATTGTCAATTGCTTAGACCCTCCAAGCCATCCCAATGTTCTTGCTGGACACAAAGGAGGCAGCAGGTGATGGAAAGACTTGGCATCCTTGTAATCATCCATTTTCACTTCCTCTTCTTACCTCAGGTGGTCCTGAAGGATGCTGCTGATTGAGCCTTTCACAGTCTCCGCCTTCAGTTCATGTCCACTCCCACCTCCTGTTCACGTACTGCCATCCCATTGGCTGAAGCCTGCTTGGGTGTTCGCCTCCAATCTTGAGTCACCTCAGGAGGACTTGGCCTTGCGGCGCTGGGTCGCCCAGAGGAGGCTGGACATGAGTGCTGTCACCGTGCCAAGGATCACAAACATTTCCACCATAGGAAACTCGTCCTAAAAGGAGACGGGACAGAGGATTAACTTTGTGTGACATTGGGAAAGGAGAGAATTTCATTATACTCTACCAAATATGGACATGCAGTCAGGCGAGGTCATCATGAAAAGTAAAAAAAAAAAAAAAAAAACCAAAAAAACTAATAATAATAACATAAAATAAATGTGTTAACTGATCTGTGCTACACAGTCATATGAAAAAGTTTGTGAACCCCTCTCAGCCTGCATAATAATTGACTCGACTTTCAACAATAAAGAGAACAGTGGTACAGTATGTCTTTCATTTCCTGGTAACATCTGAGTACTGCGGTGTTTTCCGAACAAAGATTTTTAGTGAAGCAGTATTTAGTTGTATGAAATTAAATCAAATGTGAAAATGTGAAACATCCCCTTGTCATTTTGCTGATTTGAATGCCTGTCACTGCTCAATGCTGATTACTTGGTGTGATGAGCTCGTTAAGCCTTGAACTTCATAGACAGTTGTGTCCAATCATGAGATATAAAGATATTTAAGGTGGTCAGTTACAAGTTGTGCTTCCTTCCCTTTGACTCTCCTCTGAAGAGTGACAGCATGGGATCCTCAAAGCAACTCTCCAAAGATCTGAAAAGAAAGATTGTTTAGTCTCATGGTTTAGGGCACTGTCGGGCAACTGGTTTGCGTGCCGTGGAATTTTCTAGGGGCGCCGCGAAAACTTTTGTAAAATATTTAAAATTGCTAGTGTTTTTGAACTTTTGGTTGATTATGGAAATGAAGTCTAAGAAACGCGAGAGACTTCAAATGATCGACAAGGAAATGCACGTCTGTCTTTCGAAAATTGATCCTCGCATCAATCTCATATGTGCTGAAAAACAATCTCAACGTTCACATTAATTAAATTTAAGATTTATCCTTTGATTCCTTTATTAATAAAATGTCTTTCAAACTTGTAAAATTAACTGTTTTTATTGGCGATTGTCCATAGATTGTGTCGTCACGACTTTATTTATGGGCAGTCCCTCAGGTGCGCTGCGAAAGAAAATTTTTGGACTTAGTGCGCCGCAACTCGAAAAAGGTTGCCTTTCACTGGTTTAGGGGAAGGCTACAAAAAGCCATCTCAGAGGTTTAAGCTGTCAGTTCCAACTGTAAGGAATGGAATCAGGAAAAGGAAGGCCACAGGCACAGTTGCTGTTAAACCTAGCAGGTCTGGCAGGCCAAGAAAAATACAGGAGCGGCATATGAGCAGGATTGTGAGAATGGTGACAGACAACCCACAGATCACCTCCAAAGACCTGCAAGAACATCCTGCTGTAGATGGTGTATCTGTACATCATTCTACAATTCAGTGCAATTTACACAAAGAACATCTGTATGGCAGGGTGATGAGAAAGAAGCCCTTTCTGCACTCACGCCACAATCAGAATTACTTGTTGTATGCAAATGCTCATTTAGACAAGCCAGATTCATTTTGGAACAAAGTGCTTTGGACTGATGAGACAAAAATGGAGTTATTTGGTCAGAACAAAAAGCGCTTTGCATGGCGGAAGAAGAACACCCCATTCCAAGAAAAACACCTGCTACCTACTGTCAGATTTGGTGGAGGTTCCATCATGCTGTGGGGCTGTGTGGCTAGTTCAGGAACTGGGGCCCTTGTTAAAGTCGAGGGTCGCATGAATTCAACCCAATATCAACAAATTCTTCAGGATAATATTCAAGCATCAGTCACAAAGTTGAAGTTACGCAGGGGTTGGATATTCCAACAAGACAATGACCCAAAACACAGTTGGAAATCTACAAAGGCATTCGTGCAGAGGGAGAAGTACAATGTTCTGGAATGGCCGTCACAGTCCCCTGACTTGAATATCATCGAAAATCTATGGGGTGGTTTGATGCAGGCTGTCCATCAAATTGAACAGAACTGGAGAGATTTTGTATGAAGAATGGTCAACAATACCTCCATCCAGAATCAGACACTCATCAGAGGCTATAAGAGGACAGCATGTAGAGGCAAAAGGAAGCTCAACTAAGTATTGATGTCATATCTCTGTTGGGGTGCCCACTTTTATGCACCTGTCTAATTTTGTTATGATGTGTATTGCATAATTTCTGTTAATCCAATAAACGTAATGTCACTATTGAAATCCTACTGTTTCCATAAGGCATGTCTTCTATTAAAAGGAAGTTGATACTTTGAAAGCTCAGCCAATGAGAAACAAAAAAGAATTAAGAGGGGTTCCCAAAGTTTTTCATTTGACTGTAAATTTGTTTTCTGAACGATTCCAATAATTTGGATCATTTTTATAGCCAAAATCGCTAAATAGCCACATTTCCTGTTCAAACACCGGGGAGGAATGCGAGGAGGTGCGGTAGCGACGAGCCTCATCTTACCTTACCTCGGATTGCGCTGGGTCGATGTATTATCATTACCATTCTTGAATAAAAGTGTACTTGTTTTGTTATTCCTTTGGTGAAAGTGTTTATTTGATATTTGGACTTTAGTCTTCACACATTACACACTTCATGTCAAAATTTTGTCATTAGTACTATAACATGAAAAAAGTTTCTTGCCTCACTTTTCCTGTCATCATTCTACATTTACCCAGATTGTTGTAGACACGGAACACACATGAAATATATGTATTGCAAATAAAGAGATATTATTTACCCAGTACAACTCCAGGCACCTCACACACACGCAAACAGACTTCACTTCTGAGAATTTTGCGTCTAACTTGACTTCAGCTGCTTCGGTGGGAGATGAGATAGCAGGCTGCTTGTGCTGATTGACACATTTGCAAAACAAAGACACTGATGAAGGGTTGTGAAGGAATTTAAGGTGGCCCAGCATTACGAATATTTTTGCAGGCTCCAGGGATTCTTGTGTTGATCACATCTGAAGTGCCGATTTGAAATTCTAAACTATGTAGCAGACAGGAAAATTTAGAAAAAATGTGTCTTTGTCGGGCGGCATGGTGGCACTGCTGCCTGGCAGTTAGGAGACCTGGGTTCGCTTCTCGGGTCCTCCCTGCGTGGAGTTTGCATGTTCTCCCCGTGTCTGCGTGGGTTTCCTCCCACAGTCCAAAGACATGCAGGTTAGGTGCATTGCCGATTCTGAAATTGGCCCTAGTGTGTGTGCTTGGTGTGTGTGTGTGTGTGTGTGTCCTGTGGTGGGTCGGTGCTCTGCCCAGGATTTGTTCCTGCCTTGCACCCTGTGTTGGCTGGGATTGGCTCCAGCAGACCCCCCATGACCCTGTGTTCGGATTCAGTGGGTTGGAAAATGGATGGATGGATATGTCTTTGTCCCAAACATTACGGAGGACACTATTTTTCCATTTTTTGAATGTTAAAAGTGTGGTTCTTACCATTCGGAGACACTTGTAGCCATGGAAGCCGTCTACGCAGATACACTGGAACAAGCCGGGGCCATCTGGTTGGCATAAGGAGTTTTCTGGACAAAGCCGAGCTGTAATGAGATTACTGTTTAGCATCAAAGAAGCACAAAATCTGTAGGACAAAACCAATTAGCCAATGAATAGGCTGGAGTTAAGTGTGACCAATAAATGAGGAGGAGGCGGGTCTACAATTCAAACGCTCGTTCACGTCTGAGTGTGTTGTATTTTGTGGAAGTGGATTATGTAAAAATATTTTAGTAAAATACCTGTTTATGACAATGTGCGCATACAACTGGATGACTTGACATGTGGATTATGCGACAAGAGTAACGTTAAGATTTTTTTTTTTTCATGGAAGCTTTGATATCGTTTGTGGTTGTCTATCACTGGTCACCACAGACAACAATTGTGTCAGATGATCATCTCTGACCTGCATCAAACTAGGAGATTAAACATTTTTTCTTGGCCACTGCTGCAAACTACATGAGGTAAGTAGCATACAAAAAATAAAAGAATCATTTTTGGGCGGAGTAGTCCTTTAAATTAGATTTTATAAACTTTATTAACCCCAGTACGGAAAATCAAAATTTAACGAGTCTTCTGAAACAGGTAGCATTTGCACTGTGGTAATAAAAACAATATAAATGAACTCTTGGGCGGCACGGTGGTGCAGTGGTAGTGCTGCTGCCTCGCAGTAAGGAGACCCGTCTGGGTTCCCTTTCCAGGTCCTCCCTGCGTGGAGTTTGCATGTTCTCCCCGTGTCTGCATGGGTTTCCTCCCACAGTCCAAAGACATGCAGGTTAGGTGCACTGGCAATCCTAATCTGTCCCTAGTGTGTGTGTGTGTGTGCCCTGCGGAGGGCAGGCGCCCTGCCCGGGGTTTGTTCCTGCCTTGAGCCCTGTGCGCCCTGGTATTTGGCTCCAGCAGACCCCCATGACCCTGTGTTAGGATATAGCGGGTTAGAAAATGACTGACTGAACTCTTTTTATGTACACATGTACAGGAAAAGCATTTCGTGAGGAACAACCTGTGTATCCATGAAAAAGCCTTTGGCCTTACGCTGTGTTCCATTTGAACAGGGAAGTCAGAATTTCGAAGTTCCAAGTTGGACGTTTCAATGGAATCTCCCCCACAAGTCGGATTTCCTACTCAGAAAGTCGGGAGAGCTTCTCCACCCCCAACCTCAAAATTCAAGATGGCTGCACCGCGCATCAACGATAGTGAAAGCAGTAGTGTTCATTTGTGTCTCATTAAATCAGTCATACACCCGGTACTGTCAGACTTCTACTTGGGGAAACGTTGCTACGTTGTTTGGATGCACATAATACCACGTAATGCGTTCTCATCAACTTGTTCAGTATGTATTCCAAAAAAGTGGAAGCTCAACAAAGGTTTTCCTTGAGACGTCAAGATTGGTGTTCCCAATGGGCCTAATGAAGGTACTGTTTTTACTCGTGTACCACGCGCCCTCGTGTAAGACGCGCACCCTAATTTTTACAAAGAAAATCGAGTAATCGTAATCGCTACTATCCATGATGAATGACGACGCCAAACTGAATCAAGAGCGAGAGAGAGAGTGTATGACGTGCACCTGATTTTCTAATGCTAATTTTCAGGAAAAACTGCGCGTGTGGTACACGCATAAATACGGTAATTCCATGCCAGGCCAGGAGGTGGTGGGGTGCAGCAAACCTTCCTCTGTTATTTCTGCAGACCAAATACGGGACATTTGGCCCGATTCAGCCATGAAGACATCACTTCTGGTTCCGGGCCCCAAGTAAGATGTCACTTCCAGTTCTGACCTAAAGGATGTCACTTCCTTCCTTTACTAAGACAGTTCAATTTTGGACTCCAAACAATGCACATCAGTGCTATTTTTCAAGCCCTTTTGCAGCCAGGGAAATTATACGGGTGGCTGCCCCAAACCTTTGAGTGTGTCGAGTCTGTTCATTTCACAGCAGTCAACTCAGGCGTGGAGCCACTCCCAGCCTCGATATCGGAGGTGAACGAACACCAAGTTTCTTGGAAAGGCCGTGATATATTTTAACCCTTTAATGTAACAAAACTGTCACTTAGGAGGTATCAATCCTTTAGAGTGTAAATGTTTATTCAAAGATTCGCTCTCACAACCTGAGGAACGTGACAGTAATTCTAACTGTCTGATGCACAATTTGTTTATCTGACCAAATTCCCATTCTGGTATAAAAATTTGGATGCAGGCGCAACTGTTCAAGAGTGCATTGTACTGCCGTCTTCCAGAATATTCTGATGAAAATATAAACTTGGTCCAATTTAGCGTCGTCCTTTACAAGGATCTCAAAGATCCCAAATTTAATGGAGATTTTACAGCACTCGTCCCTTCCGCTAACGCTGTAAATTTTAGTCTAACTTTTTATCCTCTACTCTGCACTTTTATTTTTTTTCTTTGTGTTTCTTTAAGTAATGTCAGTTTATTTCAAGAAGTTCCTTGCTACTTCTTATTCTTTCAGCTGCTCCTGTTAGGGGTTGCCACAGCGGATCATCTTCTTCCATATCTTTCTGTCCTCGTCATCTTGCTCTGTTACACTTATCACCTGCATGTCCACTCTCACCACATCCATAAACCTTCTCTTAGGCCTTCCTCTTTTCCTCTTCCCTGGCAGCTCCATCCTTAGCATCCTTCTCCCAATATACTCAGCATCTCTCCTCTGCACATGTCCAAACCAACACAATCTCGCCTTTCTGACTTTGTCTCCCAACCGTCCAACCTAAGCTGACCCTCTAATGTCCTCATTTCTAATCCTGTCCATCCTCGTCATCCCCAATGCAAATCTTAGCATCTTTAACTCTGCCACCTCCAGCTCTGTTTCCTGTGCCACCGTCTCCAGCCCATATAACATAGCTGGTCTCACTACTTGCCTGTAGACCTTCCCTTTCACTCTTGCTGTCACAAATCACTCCTGACACTCTTCTTCACCCATTCCACCCTGCCCGCACTCTCTTTTTCACTTCTCTTTCACAATCCCCATTACTCTGTACTGTTGATCCCAAGTATTTAAACTCATCCACCTTCGCCAACTCTACTCCCTTCATCCTCACCATTCCACTGACCTACTCTCATTCACACACATGTATTCTGTCTTGGTGGTCCTACTGACCTTCACTCCTCTCCTCTCATATCTCCACCTCTCCAGGGTCTCCTCAACCTGCTCCCTACTCTCACTACAGATCACAATGTCATCAGCAAACATCACAGTCCACGGGGACACCTTCCTAGGTGATACAATGATATGCTACGAAATAATTTCACCAACTGTTTTCTTATAACGTTAACAACATGTTTTCTATTTCCAACCCTTAACAATTGAAGCAGATAGAAGAAGAAAAAAGAAGACACCCATACCCGGCTCTCCAGTGCTATTGCAGGCACTTTTTTGCCCCTTGCATATTCTTATGCTGTTAGACACTTCTGTGATCTCCCAAGATTCATTTCCACCCGGGCATTCAAGTATTGGAGGTAAAACTCTGGAGACAAAAGAAAAATAAAACTTTTACAAGTTAGGACCTGCATTATACAGAAAGTAGCATCTCGGCATTAAATGACTGATCTGAACGTTGACAATAAAGAACCGGACCCAGAACTTTTCAAGAGTTCACAGTAGAGAGATGTGCTGTGGTCTGGAGTGTTGGGAGGCCAAGAAAATGTAGTGGACCAATGGACCAACATAGTTGCCAATGAATGAGGATAATAATCTACAGTATATATATAAAATCCCTATGTGCGTCCAGGTGTCCGTTTGTGGGTGTCTTCTGGTGAAGTGCGCATGCGCGGGGCACGGTGCTATGCGCGATATTACTATCAGAGAAAGTTAGAGGCGTTTTACGGAAATACAAACCAGTATTACTGCGAGAGGAAATTAAAGGTACACAATACAGTGACGCATATTACAGCCACATACAAGCCAGTATTACTGTCAGAGGAGATTAAAGGCATATTACCAACTCGCACGCCTGTATTACCGCCAGAGAAAATTAAAGGTATATTATGGACGTATATTACGGACGTACAAGACAGCGGACATACAAGACGGTATCCTTCAATAAGGGCGTGCACAGGCATCCTTCAATAAGGGCGCGCACAAAAAGGCGAGCCTCAAAAGGATGACCTCAATTGGGCGCAGCGAATAAAGGCGCGCGTAAATAAAGATCTGCACCTGTTGCTCTTCACATATTCCAGAGCCATTTGAACTAAATTATCTACGCGCCCTTATTGAATAGAGCCGTACAAGACAGTATTACTGTCACAGAAAATTAAAGACACACGATACACAGTGGCAGCCCACGAAGAACGGTCAGCTCAGCAAGTAAACATCAACAAAAGAAAGGCTGAAAGAAAGAAAAATACGACCAACAAAAAGAATGAGGTCAAAGTCCCTTGCCATTTAATATAGACTGTTCCTACTAATGTTTATGCACTACTGTTCTAGCACCCGTTATTGTAACGGGCTAAATGACTAGTAAGAATAATAAATTACATTCATATAGTGGTTTTCTCTCGCTACTCAAAACACTTTACATAGCCACTGGTTTTGGTTAAAGTGGTTCCCCTCTGTCTGAGATCCACCTATCCAGAGCCACACATCCAGACAGTGTGCTAGAAGGCTAATAACAGGGGACCACAACTCTGGTCCTGGAGGGCCGCAATTGATGCAGATTTTCATTCTAACCCTTTTCTTAATTAGTGGCCTGTTTTTATTGCTAATTTACTTCCTCTTAATCTTCTTTTGGTTAAACTGAAAATTCATCCCTTGTAGCCCTGGAATCAGCCGAGTCGCTCTTCTCTGGACCTTTTCTTGTGCTGCTATGTCATTTTTGTAGCCTGGAGACCAAAACTGCACACAGTACTCCAGATGAGGGCTCACCAGTGTGTTATAAAGACTGAGAAGAACCTCCTGTGACTTGTACTCCACACATCAAGGCGCTATATGACCTGACATTCTGTTAGCGTTCTTAATGGCTTCTGAACACTGTCTGGCAGTTGATTGTGACGAGTCCACTACAACTCCTAAGTCCTTCTTGATGAAGTCATTTTAAAGTCACAGACATGATCCACTGGACTAATTCTATTCATAATTTTGCACACTTTAGTCAGGTCTCCTCTTAATCTTTTTCTTAAACTGTAAAGGCTCAGCTCTTTTCATCTTTCCTCATAACTCATCCCCTGTGGGCCGGCGCCCTGCCCGGGATTTATTCCTTCCTTGTGCCCCGTGTTGGCTGGGATTGGCTCCAGCAGACCCCCGTGACCCTGTGTTAGGATATAGCGGGTTGGATAATGACTGACTGACTGACTAAATAATAACAATTGCTTATATTTACTTGCCGTTTTTCTCACTACTTAAGACACTTTGCAGTCTCACACTGGACGCAAACCCAGTGTCTTTTTATTGCGAGGCAGCAGCCCTACAACTGCGTCAGCTCCATCACAAAGTGCATTTGACAGAATAAAAAATAAAAAGCTATCAACGCTTTTGAAGCTGTCGGTGCACAAACCCATAACAAGTGATAACAGCAATTAACACACATGAATATGTCGTCTATGGCACACGGAGGGTACACAGGTTCGTTTTAAATCGCCACGTGTGCTGATATTGTGATGTGTCTCACTACTGCGTTGCAGTCTTGGGGGGGGGGAAGCACTTTGTGGGGGATCAGGACATCTCCATAGAGAGAGCCGAGTGATCAGGATGAGGGGGGAACAAATGGGGGGGAAAAAAAAGAGCAGGAAGAGACTCCCCCAGAGAAGCGGCTCCTTCGGCAGGTCGTCACAGTATCATAGACACAACACCGCACTGCATTGTGGATTGAATGTTGCTAGGCTACGCAGAGTATTGCATTTATGGGCTGTACTACTGTAGGAATTTCAGAATGTGTAAAATGCACTTTTCTCCAAGTTTCTGGCAGGATCACGGGCTGGGCCAATCGGAGGTTGCTTCTGGGCCGCATGTGGCCCGCAGACTGCCATTTGAAGAGGCCGGCCTTGCAGGATTCCAGTTTTCTCTGGATTTGTGTTCTGTGTCCTGTGACTGGCGTGTTCTTTCGTTTGGTTTAGAAGTCGTCGTCTGAGGGCTGAGTAAGTGATATCAACTTGTCCATTGCCTTCTACAAATTTTGCTTTTTTTATTTTTGTGTTTTAATAAATAAGATAAACTCTTTGAATATGAATTTGGCCTAGATTCTTGCATTCTTTTGGTCTCAAAGGTTCAGGTGGAGGGATTGTCAACTTAGGGGGTTTCAATGAAGGGTTAAGCACGGTTACGGATATTAAATAAAGGGTCCAGGAGTGAATGGCCTTTGACAGGTGAATCAAACCGACCAAAGCCACAACACCAGGTGCTAGGACCGGAGATCTGGAACTGCAGGGAGCAACTTAAGGGCCCTGCAAAATTCTCAGCCTTCGGCCAGGGAAACAGATGGGTAACCTGGGTGTCCCTCCAGGCCTAGATCTATAGTAGACCCTCCGAGTTAGTGGGAGTGTGACTGCGTGTGTGTCTGGTGATGGACTGGCATCCTGCTCGGGCCTTGCTTCTTGCCATGCATCTGACTCTGTGAGATCTCACCTCTGGTAACTCTCTTCTAGAATAAGCAGACGTGGACAATGAATGAATGAACAACAAACCTTGTTCTCCAGGGGGGTATTTTTCGTACGTGGATTAGTCGTTTAGCCGGATGTAATTGTTGACGATTTGGCCTGATCCTGATCTGTCGGTTTTTCAAAACTCTTGCTGGAAGTGTTGTCATAGCAACACATCCTAATCCTCAAACCTGCTCGGAGCAGTTTGTTCTACGTAAACAAGGATTAGTTTACACACTTAATCAGTGACAGTGCGTGGAAGTCATCCAGTCATGGCTTCGCTGTTCATGAATGAGCGACCAATTGATATTGGTGCGCAAATTATAAGAAGAGAATTTCATATAGAGAGGGTTTTGCGCGATCGGCAAGATCCTTTATTGCTCCCGGAGGAAAATCTTTTCGAAAGATACCGCTTTAGCCGAGGGGGAATATTGTACCTCTAAGATTTATTAGCACCTTATATTCGAAGTCAAACTCGGCGAAGTCGGGCTCTCACAACCACACAGACAGTAGTCATTGCTTTGAGATTTTTTACAAGCGGCACTTTTTTTATATACTGTAGGCGATGCGGAAAATCTAACTAAAAGTGCAGTTTGCCAGGCAATTCGTAAAGTTTGTTTGGCTCTGAAATATTTCTTTTGGGTTTTCATTGTGTTTCCTGGACACCTGCATGTGCAGACAATAAAAGAGGCGTTTCATGCCATTGCAGGTAGGTAATACACAGGCTAAAACACCCAGAGTTCCATGAAGAATCTGACAATCAGCCTAACATTCTCATTACCAGGATTTCCAGGATGTGATTGGGGCACATGGGACTGATCACAGTGGAGTTTGATCAAACATTATTTGGAAAATTTACCTCTCCTCCTGATGAATAATCAGACACAGTGTCTTCATCAAATATTTGACCTTCGTCAATATCTCATTGGTCAGACACAGGTTCAAGAGATATGACATTCCCTGCAACTGACCCAACAAAAAAAGAGGGCTATATGGAACATACCTATGGCACACAAGGAGGACAAATATATGCAATGACCATCCTTTACCTGAAATGAAGTGACCACTGCATCCTGCCACTGGTTCTGAGGAGGAGCTTCCCCCTGGAATGCCCTCAGAAACAGGACGATGGGCATTTTGCTGGAGAGCCAACTCGTCTGCAGGGGTTAGGTCTGGACCGCGTGGACCTCCACCTGTTTTTTGCTTGTCTGCCTTCTTATTAGCTTTAAAATTAATGTTTTTTATATTATATATGATTATTTATGTCAACAATTCTTTAAATAGTTATATACCAATATTTACCAGTTTGAAGTATATTCTTGTACTTCACTTTAACCTGTTCCCATGTTCTCACGTTTGATCTGGAATTATGACATATTAAATAATAATTAATCTGACACATAGGAAATGAAACGCTGCATTCAGTAAGTACAATGCACATAGCGTTTAATTTGTCGGCCACTTTTTGCCAGCTGCCTTTTCTGGTCTGGGCTGCTTTTGCAGTGTTACCCCTTGTGCATATTAAATCTTGAAATTCTTCATGTCCTTCGAATAAAAGGTCTTGCGCTGCGTGTGTGGAAAAAAAAAAATGCGCCCGTTCTTTCGTCATTTTGTTACAGCCTATCAAAGATTTGCTGATCATGTTTTCTAGACTCAATATATATGGGCTTTTCACACAGCGCGGGCGCGCGCATTCATCTCGTATGATTAGATCCAGCTCGACTAATCTAATACATGGCTGTGTTTGAAAAACTGACTATCCCGGATGAGTGTCACCGGCATTAACTTATCCAAGATGAGGCATCTGATGTCGGATGATTTAAGCGACGTACGAAAAATACCCCCCAGATGTATCTCTATGTAAATATTTACCATTGGATTTGACTCTCAGCAAGGTTTTGCTATTATTTAGATATTTTACTATATTTGTAGTTCTGTGCAGTGCTCTGAACCCATATATAAATGCAGTGATTTCTGTTTGTGAGACCTTAAGGCCAATAGTGGGTCAGCAAGCTAAAAAACTAAAAAGATGCTGGTGTTTTCTTTTTTTCTTTTTCTTCCTTTACTCAAAACCCCCATGACATCCTCTTTGCACCTCCTTACCCAAACCAACCAGGAAAAGAGGCAATTTCAGTCGTTACTTACAGAAAGAACATACTGGTGAAGCCATGAAATGTCAACTTTGACACATTCTGGAGAGGGTTTTCTGAGAGGTCTCTAGAAGGAGCAAAAAAAAAAAAAAATACAGTCATGTTACACTCACGCCATGCAGCACTGATAAAGCTGCGAGTCCATTTTACAACAACAGCCATGACAGGAAGAAAGAAAAAAAACAAAAAAACAAGCACACGCACTGCTGGCCGACCTCACATCACTTCTTGACATTTAAAGAGAGGCACGGGAAACTTTTTTTTTTTTTTTTTTTTTTTTACTCTTTTCCTGTTGCAAAAGCTCATTTAAATGACTGGAATACAATAAACATAACTATTGAAAACTGTGAAAAATGTTTGAACCATTGGTTGCATGTGTGTGCGAGTACTTGAGCACAAACACAGAGAGAAAAGCCAGCTTGAGGCTCTTGGAAAACACGAATGTTTGGGGTCATTCAGAAGCCGGACTTTGGTAAAATTCCATCAGGGTTGTTTTCAGCTCTCTCACAATTCCCCCCCCAAAAAAACTCCACTGTTCTCCTTTTGAGGTTTCAAGTTTGATGTCTGGTTTGGTCACTTTCTGGACATTCTTCTTAGATCTACTTGGTATTTTGGCAAGTGAAACCGACCCATAGTACAGACAGAAATCCAGAGCTCAGTGATTTGTGTTTAGGGCCATAAGTAGGCTTCCAAATTGTTTTTGTTAAAATCAATTAGACTTTGCTATTCAAATATGATAGACAGACAGATAGATATGAAAGGCACTATATAATAGATACTAAAAATAGATAGATAGATAGATAGATAGATAGATAGATAGATAGATAGATAGATAGATAGATAGATAGATAGATAGATAGATAGATAGATAGATGGATGGCTGGGACCCATGCCCAGCCGGGACGCCCCTTTGTCACTGGATCCAGGGGAGCAGCCATGGGAGCCACGCTATGTCCCTCGGAACCTTTGTTGACAGCCCCCTGGGTTGCGTCGGGGCCACTTTTGTGGAATACCGGAGCTCATCTTGGTTGGGCTCATAAATGTCATTAATTCTAATCCCAACTTTGAAGAGCCTTGTCACCCACAATTAGTCTCCATCTTACGTGGTTGCTGGCTTGATAACATAACACCTAAAACAATGAGGTGTAATTAAAAATACTCAGGACACCTTTATTAAAAATCGACGACTTCTCCTCAGGATGGTGGTGTACAGAATTGAGCAGCTAGTCTTCATGGTGAGTTAACGGAATGTTACTTCCAGCAAGATGAGGCAATGTGTCACACATTGACAAGGAGCACGGCAGAAATTTGGCAACAGGGTCATTTCAAAGGGGCTTTGGCCAACATGGTGGCCGGATCTGACACCACCAGACTTCTTCCTTTGGGGTATGCTCAGAGTAAAAGTCTATCGGAACAAGCCTCGCATTGTGGAAAGATTTGAAGGAAAACATCCAACGTGAAATTACTGCTATTCCCCCGGAGACGCTTACCGAGGGTCAGCTCAGGGGTTGGACGATTTGGAGACGAAGTCAAAGAGGTGAAATTGCGTTGGTTTGGACATGTGCAGAGGAGAGATGCTGAGTATATTGGGAGAAGGATGCTAAGGATAGAGCTGCCAGGGAAGAGGAAAAAAGGAAGGCCTAAGAGAAGGTTTATGGATGTGGTGAGAGAGGACATGCAGGTGTGGGTGTAACAGAACAAGATGATGAGGACAGGAAGAGATGATCCTCTGTGGTGACCCCTAACGGGAGCAGCCGAAAAAAGAAAAAGTACTCATTTAAATTAACAGGCTACCTCAGGGATTGTGCAATGTTAAACAGTTCAGTGCCACAACTAGCCTTTGGATCCCAGGTGACACTGAATTATACAAAATTGTGTTCATATGCAGAACCAAATAAAACGCTGCTGGTAAAACAAAGACAGCACTGCAACTGCAACTCCAACTCACACAACTTCTGCGGTGTAGGCCTCATGCAGATCGTCAACTTCCGCCAGCGAGCAGTTCTTCAAGTCTAACCTGTGGAAAAGAAATGGAACGGAGTGAACAACACAGGAAATGAACTGCATTGTCGGACTATACTGGGGGAGCTATGAAATTAGAAATGAGGCCAAGTTTTTCCACCTTTCAGTCAGACTATTTGGGACACGTCCAACCTTTCATCATTTCTTGTAAATGGTGAACATGACATGACACAGAGTGAAGTGTACTGTAATAATACTGTAAATAATAATTCATTACATTAACATATAATGCTTTTTCTGACAACTTAAAGCCCTATCATACAGAGAGGGCCCAGAACACAAACCCACGATTTCCTTACTGTGAGGCACAACTATCACTGTGCCATCTGTGGAAACACCAAACTGAAACTATCTGGTGATGATGGAGTAGACATCACTCACCAAGGATGCATATTTTAGTAACCTCCTTGGTGTTAACCCCAAGACACTCTTGAATTGAGAATTCTATTTAAAAATTGTTAATCTCGAGTGTCTCTAAGCTATTAAGATCTAATGTATAGCAATAAGCCCGAAAAACGCTTGGGACAGTATTCTGCTGTTATCTTGTGGATGAAATAACATCACGCTGCAAAAACAGTCATGAATATTTCTAACATGTTTTGCCACTCTATGGTAACTCATCAGTATTCATGACTGGGGCAGAGCCTTCAACCAAAACACACAATGGCATGTAAATGAAACACTGTAATGCCAGTTTTAGAACAAACTGAAATGGAGCCAATAGTTGAATAAAGCAATAGTGATGACAATGTGAACTGCTCATTAGACGTTGACACAGATAGTGAAACTGATGCAAATCAAGGTTATTATAGTTAATGAAAACTGAAATCAAAACTGAAATTATTATTGAAAAAATCATTTTTGTAAACTGAAATAAAATAAAATTAATAAAACTGAAATGAAAAACTAAAACTAAACGAAACTGTTAAAGTAGCTGGAAACACTAACTAAAATAAAATAATAATTTACTTAAAATATTTTTAGTTTTTGTTTTTGAATGAATATTCTTGCCGTTAGTCTTTAACCCCTGTAACTTTTAACTCTAAAACAGAAAGTCATCCACCACGAGCCGCCCGCTTATATTCATTCAGTGAACGGCGGCTAGTGACGGAGGGTGGGTGTTCACACAGCATTTGCGGTGACAGAGCGAGCTGAATACGTAAAGCATGTGAAATAAAAAGCGATATGTTGTGTGCTGTAGATATTTTGAATAAAAAACCCTCAAACCTTAAATTTCATTACAAATTGGCCCATTCTCGGCAATAAAAGGAAAAGATAAAAAGTGCCAACAGTCAGCGAAGATTTGTTCAATACAAATGACATAGAAAATATTTTAAAAATTATAAAATTGTGTAAATTTTTTCATATTCAGTATCTGGTTTTGATTGTGCTTGTTTTTATCAGACAAAAACAAAAACAGATAGTAAAACGCATCATAACAATGACCTCCTTTCTTTTCAATCTCTCTTATCAAAGTTTGCTACTGACCTAACTTCTGCCAAATCTTCCTTCTACAGAACCAAGTTTGATAAATCCTTATCTAACCCTCGCAAACTTTTTGCCACTTTTTCTTCACTGCTTAAATCACCATCTTCTTCTGTCTCCCCAGCTCTCTCACCAGAGGACTTTGCTACATTCTTTGAGGATAAGGTTGCTACTATCTGTAGTTCCTTCCCTCAGACTGACATGCTGCCCACCCACTCTCAACCGACCTGTGCGACCCAGCTTCATCACTTCACTCCACTTTCTCACGAGGAAGTGTCTCAGATCCTGACGGCCAGCAACCCCACAACATGTTCACTCGACCCTATCCCCTCAGGTACATTTCAGCTCATCTCTCAGGATCTTCTCCCACACATCACACACATAGTTAATGGCTCCCTAACGACTGGCCATGTTCCCACTGCCTTTAAGTCTGCTGTTGTCACACCAATTCTTAAGAAACCTACTCTGGACTGCTCAGATATTAACCACTACAGACCAGTATCCCTGCTCTCTTTTCTTTCTAAAGTACTGGAACGAGCAGTTTATAACCAACTTAACTTGTTTTTATCTAATAACGCCCTTCTTGACCCTCACCAGTCTGGATTCAAAGCAGCTCATTCTACCGAGACTGCACTTCTTGCTGTCTCTGAAACCCTTCACACAGCCAGATCTACCAACCTGTCCTCAGTCCTCATACTTCTGGACCTATCTGCAGCCTTTGACACGGTCAACCATCAGATACTTCTGGAAAATCTCACTAGTCTTGGGATCGCAAGCATTGTCTGGCAATGGTTTGCTTCTTACCTTGCTGACCGGACATTCCAGGTTGCCTGGCAAGGCTCCCAGTCAGCTCCACGAAGACTGACCACTGGTGTTCCTCAGGGCTCTGTCCTAGGACCCCTTCTCTTCTCCTTATACACAGGTTCTCTTGGGAAGGTAATAGCTGGACATGAATTCTCTTACCACTGCTATGCGGATGACAGTCAACTCATTCTCTCCTTTCCACCCGATGACCAGCAGGTCTCAACCCGCATCTCAAACTGCCTTGCTGATATCTCCTCTTGGATGACTTCCCACCACCTCAAGTTGAATCCCAGCAAGACTGAACTCTTGTATATCAGAGGCAACTCATCTCCGAATCTTGACCTTGCAATCTCTCTTGACAACTCGGTTATCGTCCCCTCAAAAACGGCAAGAAGTCTTGGTGTCACTCTAGACGAAGAATTGTCTTTCTCTCCACACATCAGCAACCTCTCCAGGTCCTGCAGATATCTCCATTACAACATTAGGAGAATCCGCCCCTTTCTCACTACAGAGGCTACTCAGCTTCTCGTCCAGACCTTGGTCATCTCTAAGCTGGACTACTGCAACTCTCTGCTGTCTGGACTTTCACTAAAGGCAACACGACCACTTCAACTGATCCAGAATGCAGCTGCAAGACTCGTTTTTGATATTCCCAAATTCTCGCACACTACACCTCTGCTGCGGAACCTGCACTGGCTCCCTGTGGCTGCCCGCATCAGGTTCAAAACCCTAACACTTGCCTTTAAGGCCAAAACTGGAGCTGCACCACCTTACATATCAGCACTGGTCAAGCAGCGTGTCACTTCTCGCTGTCTCAGAACATCAAGCACTGCCCGTCTCGAACCACCCTTACTTAAAAGAAGAGGACGACATGCATCAAGACTCTTTGCAGTGTTGGCTCCTCAGTGGTGGAACGAACTTCCTCTTGCTGTACGAACAGCGGAGACCCTCACTGTCTTCAAACGTCGCCTGAAGACACACTTCTTTCAACAGCACTTGGACTAAAGTCCCCATACTTTTTTTTTCTACCCTTTTTTTTCAAAAAAAAAAAAAAAAAAATTTGTACTAACTTACTATTTTCTTCTAGCAGGGTTTTGTATACAACTTGGTCAGCGGTAACTTGTTTAATGACAGTAGATTTAATCCTAGCCTTAAAGACTGAAGAACAGTCGTAGACTACTAAGCACTGTTGTAAGTCGCTCTGGATAAGAGCGTCTGCTAAATGATGTAAATGTAAATGTAAATATGTAAATGTAAACCATGTAGTGTAGTAGGCATCCACTAACATTAAATTAGTATCCAAACCTGTTAAGTGTACAGTTCTGTCTCATTATGACACACAACTGAAATCCGTAGGAGCTCTTTAACCAGACCATAATTACTAAAACTGAAACTAACAGATATAAAAATAAAATAGAAATGTCTTTGTGAAAGAAAAACTAAACTAAAACTAAAAATATGTGATGAAGGAAAACTAAAACTAAAATGAATTTCCAGGTAAGGTCAGAAAAAATATAGACATAAAAACTAATATAAAGAGGCAAAACTATAATAACCTTGGGACACTGTATGGCCGGACGGCTGTGATATGCCTGTTGAATTGACTCAAGTGAAGATTCACCAATGGTGCAAGTTAGTGAATGGCAAAAAGGCAAACTGACAGCAATTAAGTGGAAGGACAAGAAAGACGGCAGCCTCCTGTTCACAGAGCAGCTTGTGTCAATGTTCGTATTTGGAGAAACGGGGAAGTCACGAAGTCTTCAGGTGTGGAAGCCTACAAAACCACAATAGGAGGCATTGATTATGCGGATCAGGCACTGACATTCTACACTTTAATGTGTAAGCAACGGAAAATATACAGAAACTAATATATTTATATATTATATATATTATAGTAAACCCCCACAAAGTCGTGGTTCGGGTCCGCGGACTCAGTTGTTCACAGATTTGTTCTTAGAACCTAACTATTAATTGTTAGCGGAAAGCGCAAATTTCCTCTGCAATTTTTTATGGCTTTTTTGGTGGCAATACTGTGCTGTAGAGAGAACAGGAAGCAACTGTTGAGGGAAACACGGTTTGGGGTGGTGAAAGTAGCCAATCCGAGAGCGTTATTCATTTCTCCTTGTTGCTGATTGACTGCTGCCCTGTGACGCGTCTCCAGCCGAGTGTCCTCATGTTTTCCATTTTGTTATTGTTTTGTTATTTTTAAATGCACACGATGTTGTTGAATCGCTCTGCACCTTCTAAGGCTTCTTAGAGACGGTTGAACTACTGGATTTGCTCCGGGAACTAAA